>NC_083589.1:51851381-52098881 GCF_027579695.1 Neoarius graeffei
CTCTCTCTCTATATATATATATATATATATATATATATATATATATATCCCTGCACGCTTTGCGTGCATTATGTCTGCCACTGGCAGACATTTTACCATTTTGCACCCTGCTGTAAATTATTTGTACCCTGCTATTCTCCCAAACTTTGAAGCCCCTGGGCGCGGTCCTTCAATAGCCCAAACATAGTTGATTGATTAAAGACAGGTGTTCTTTGTTAACGGTGCACGAGCTAAGGTGCGCAGGACTGACACCGTTCTGCGCAGGCGCAACACAATCGCAGTAGAAAGCATGTACAAGCTGCCAGTGTAGCTGCAGTCTTTTTAGTTGCGAATTACGAGTATTTTCTCTTGTGTTGTTAATTTGCCATGTCAAAACAAGCAAAACTTTCCTCCTTCTTTCGACGTGAAGAGAGGTAAGCGATTTATTATATATTTTTTCCATCAAAGTTGCATTTTGTGGCTTCGAAGCTAAGTTTTAGTGCCGTTTCTAGAACACGACATCAAGAAAACGTGGAAGAAACAGCAGTAATGGAAGAGCCGGTTTCTAAGCTGCCTAAAACTAACAATGGTAATTTATTTTTTGTTACATAATGCACTCAGGCTGCTAGTCAGTGTGTGACACACACACACACCTTGAAAAATCCTAGCGACGCCCCTGATTGACATGAGAAATTTGGTATTCATTGGTGTGTTTAAATTTACAGACAATACAAACTAATGTAAACAACTGGCTTCAACTCGCATAAATATGAATGGGAAATGTTTAGTTCACTTTAGCTTCTGCAAACGCACAACTCTACTAAAAGATTGATAAACGAGGCTCAACGTCCCCAACACTGAAACCTGAAAGCTTTAGAAACTCTAACAGACCTTTACTTTTTCACAGGACTGTTTAGGGATTTTGCTGAGTTTACCTTCAAATGTCTTTTTTTTTTTTTCAAAGTAATGAACTGTGTAGCAGTAAAATCGCCGCGTTTTCTAAACGCACTCCTGAAAATTGCTCATTAACTAGGGGAATTAAATTTGATATTTTTGACATGTTAATCATTAATGTACATGAAAGAAAAAGGCTTAAAAGTTATAACTTGTTTTAGTGAAAATAAGTGATAAAATGCAGGGTTTTGCGTGTTATGTTATTAAAATTTTTTCGGGGGACGTTGCCCCCCCATCTTAGTTTGACTTTCAAAAGTTTAGGATTTTTTTCCTTTGCTCCGCTTTCATCTCTAGCGTACGCATTGCGCTATTGTTACTCATTCTTACAACATGATGACGGAGTGGCTACAGCCTCACTTCGCCTCTCTGAGGCAGTAGCCACAAAAATCTAATCAGAAATGTTCTCTAACCATGTGGGTTGTTTTTTAAACTGGCAACAAAATCCGTAAATCAACAGACTTCACTTTTTTGAAGTTTCTAACGCCGACTCGGCTCGATAACGCATACGCAGTCCTGACACGGGTACTCGTCAACAATCGTGTTGCCATAGCAATGTGATTCTCGCTGTCTAAAAAGAGAGCTTTTCTCACTGAATAAAAGCCAACAAAACCATGTCACAAATGATCCATGAGCCAACGATGCGCTGTAATAACTGTATCGCGGTAAATTGTTCGTTTTTATATCTTCAAGAAGTAGCCAAACCTCTCAAACAACCGTATACCTTGAAAACTTTTCTTATGGAGCTGCTTTGAGCTGTTAACATTCAAATAAATACTTTTGCTAGGTTTTTTTTTTCGGTGTAGATACCTTGCAAAAGCCGCCATGTTGTTTGACCGCGAAGATCCGAGGCTACATCCACACGACAACGGCAACAAGATGTTATTTAAAAATATATCGCGTCCAAATGGGCAACGATCAGTAAAATATCAGGTCCATATGGCAACGCAACGCTTGCTGAAAACGATGCAATACACATGCCACACCTCTAGGGGCGCTGTAAGACGGTCCCTTCGGAGACACCAGAACAATAGAAGAAGTAAGGACGCATGCGCATAAACTATTATGTGCGAGACTTCATATTAGCCACAAAGTCAGGAAAATCTGTTTGTAAAATTACATTATAATGACCAAATACAATGAAAAGTATTTTCCAGTCTCACCTGTGAAAGGTAATCCCATGTGATCTCGTTTGGACGGCAAACCTGTTGGTACAGTTAAACGCAGCTAATCTTTATTCTCCGCTTTGACCTGTCCAATATGGTGGCGAGGATGACATGATTCTACGCAGAAGGCAGCGTCTTTAATGGTCCGGAATAAATTGAATGCTACACGTTGATGGATTAATTTGTTGTTTCTCACCTGTGAAAGGTAATCCCATGTGATCTCGTTTGGACGGTAAACCTGTTGATACAGTTAAACGCAGCACATGAATCTTTATTCTCCGCTTTGACCTATCCAATATGGCGGCGAGGATGACGTATGATTCTACGCGGAAGGCGGCATCTTTAATGGTCCGGAATAAATTGAATGCTACACGTTGATGGATTAATTTCTTCTACGCCCTTTTTGAGGAATGTATTGTAGGACTTAAACCCACATCTGAAGAGGTAAGATCGCTCCTTTTTTTTTCCCTATTTTTGCTGGCGGGATTGACTCTGCCCTAAGGGCTATTCTCTCTCTCTCTCTCTCTCTCTCTCTCTCTCTCTCTCTCACTCACTTTGCACCATTACACAATAAATATTCACAGTGAAAATATTTTGTAAGCGCGTTTCATGAACCAAGTTATAGGATTTGTTGACAACTCGCATCGAGTTCGTTACACTTCTACCCGGCGTGAAGCACTCACAGTCATGTGGTTGTGACGTCATCGTAAACAAATCCGTTCTACTCATCCAGACGACTTCACAACGGCAACGTTGCCAGATCTTTCCACTCTGGAACCCGTTCTCAAAAAGATTGCGTTTTGGGCACCCAAAACGCCGGTGCCGTGTGGACGCCAGGCCTAAACGATAAGCAATTGTATCGGAGTCACCTGAATCCGTTGCCGTGTGGACAGGGCCCGAGTGCCATCCATTGAAAGTCAGTGCCTTCGTGATAAAATCTCGTCCTCCCCCCCTCCATAAAAATGAGCCTAAAATAAACTTAGAAAACTAGGTTGACAATTTTTCGAGGAAAGGAAAGAGATTAAGCGTTATAAACTGCTGAAACTTTTGTTTGACCTTGTCGAGGGTTTTGTTTACCTGAACGCTTGCTCTCCACTTTTGTGTTGCTAAGCGGTATCCAGGCACGTGACCTCTAGCTGCAAAGAGCCTATTCCTGATTCTGAAAAGATCAGTGCAGCCGTGGTTTCGAATTAATCCACCTCGTAAAAATTTAACCAGATTTCTCCTTGGATTGATGTGAGCAAGCACCGAAGTTTAAATCCATCATCTACTTGGCATGTTAAATGTTTTTTTGTTATGCAAAGTTGTGGGTTTTCCCCCCCCTCCTCCTTTCTTTCCTTCTTTTTCGCGTTGTTGACCTACATGTCCACAACTAAGAATACAAAACTCTTCCGGACACGAAATCTGTTTGTCCCGGCTGCCCGAACTACTGATTCGTCCAGCTCTGTACTGCACACACAATTTAATTCTCTATGAAGCATTACCAAAGTAAATATTACAAGGAAACGGAGTCCTATGAAAACAAATGTTGAAATGAAACTTCTGGACCAAAAAGTTAGTGTACAGTTACAAAGGGTTTGCTTTCTTAGTCACAGACGCACTCGTCTGGAAGCACTAGGTCTTCTGACCGAGTGAGCAAACTCTAAAGAGACACACCTAGAAATTTATAATCATCGTTATTGAAGAACACACCGTATTCTTGTTGGCCTGCGTGTTGAACCGATCACTAATTTCCTCAGAATGAACCCCTCCCATCTTTTCTCTGCTAGCGGAGTTTTTTTTTTTTTCTTCTGTCTTATTTAAGAAAGAGCAATCCGATGATGTCTTGCTAGCTGTAGTTACGCTCCAGTCTGTGTGTGTGATCGGAACCATCAAGTGTGACTGTTTTTAAATGCCAAAGTGCTGCTCTAAAAACATGTCGGCACTATTTACCCAAACATATTTCAGAGAAGGGCGGCACGGTGGTGTAGTGGTTAGCGCTGTCGCCTCACAGCAAGGAGGTCCGGGTTCGAGCCCCGTGGCCTGCAAGGGCCTTTCTGTGCGGAGTTTGCATGTTCTCCCCGTGTCCGCGTGGGTTTCCTCCGGGTGCTCCGGTTTCCCCCACAGTCCAATGACATGCAGGTTAGGTTAACTGGTGAATCTAAATTGACCGTAGGTGTGAATGTGAGTGTGAATGGTTGTCTGTGTCTATGTGTCAGCCCTGTGATGACCTGGCGACTTGTCCAGGGTGTACCCCGCCTTTCGCCCGTAGTCAGCTGGGATAGGCTCCAGCTTGCCTGCGACCCTGTAGAACAGGATAAAGCGGCTACAGATAATGAGATGAGATATTTCAGAGAAGAGAGAAAATGTTAACCGATGCTGCTATAGCTTCTGTATCCACCTGACGGAGGGCTCCCAAGAATCAACAGGTGGCATATAGTGTGCATTTCTTCACCATGACATTCCCAAGCCTGGTATGAAAGAACCCGTAGTGCAGCAGTGAGGACACCAGGCTTCCTCCTGGAAGTATTAAGGTTTAACAAATGCCCGTATTTATACTCCAAGCCTTGATGCCAGGCATTGTCATGTTGGAAAATGCAAGGTCTTCCCTGAAAGAGACGTCGTCTGGATGGGAGCATATGTTGCTCTAGAACCTGGATATACCTTTCAGCATTGATGGTGTCTTTCCAGATGTGTAAGCTGCCCATGCCACACGCACTAATACAACCCCATACCATCAGAGATGCAGGCTTCTGAACTGAGCGCTGATAACAACTCGGGTCGTCCTTCTCCTCTTTAGTCCGAATGACACGGCGTCCCTGATTTCCATAAAGAACTTCAAATTTTGATTCGTCTGACCACAGAACAGTTTTCCACTTTGCCACAGTCCATTTTAAATGAGCCTTGGCCCAGAGAAGACGTCTGCGCTTCTGGATCATGTTTAGATACGGCTTCTTCTTTGAGCTATAGAGTTTTAGCTGGCAACGGCGGATGGCACGGTGAACTGTGTTCACAGATAATGTTCTCTGGAAATATTCCTGAGCCCATTTTGTGATTTCCAATACAGAAGCATGCCTGTATGTGATGCAGTGCCGTCTAAGGGCCCGAAGATCACGGGCACCCAGTATGGTTTTCCGGCCTTGACCCTTACGCACAGAGATTCTTCCAGATTCTCTCAATCTTTTGATGATATTATGCACTGTAGATGATGATGATATCTTCAAACTCTTTGCAATTTTACACTGTCGAACTCCTTTCTGATATTGCTCCACTATTTGTCGGCGCAGAATTAGGAGGATTGGTGATCCTCTTCCCATCTTTACTTCTGAGAGCCGCTGCCACTCCAAGATGCTCTTTTTATACCCAGTCATGTTAATGACCTATTGCCAATTGACCTAATGAGTTGCAATTTGGTCCTCCAGCTGTTCCTTTTTTGTACCTTTAACTTTTCCAGCCTCTTATTGCCCCTGTCCCAACTTTTTTGAGATGTGTTGCTGTCATGAAATTTCAAATGAGCCAATATTTGGCATGAAATTTCAAAATGTCTCGCTTTCGACATTTGATATGCTGTCTATGTTCTATTGTGAATACAATATCAGTTTTTGAGATTTGTAAATTATTGCATTCCGTTTTTATTTACAATTTGTACTTTGTCCCAACTTTTTTGGAATGGGGCTTGTAGAACCAGTTTGAATCAATTTGAATTTTAGACCCCAAACTTTGTACCCTGATTGTAAAACAACCCATACCGTAAAATTTTAGGGCAAAAGGAAATTCAAGGGGGGCAAAAACATTTTTTTGAGGCCATTTGCACTGCAGGTGTCAAAAGTTAACATTGAGGCCTGTGCTCTCTCACATACACACTGGATATAATCAGCGGTGTCGAGAAATTATATGGAGCGGTCTTTCTGCCATTAATTCATAATCAACCTGTGCAGCACACACAGGATGTTACACTGATTAACATAACATTGTTGTAACGTTAATTAACTGCCGACTGCAACACTAATGGCACTGTGGGGAGTACAAGCTGATTAACCTCTCTCAGGTACAGAGAGGCTGCACGAACAGGAAAGTATCACTGGCTGAGAAAGGGTAGGTACCTGTGGCAAGTTAGTTTTGACTCGTTCCTCTTTTTCCCATGCGTGTGTGTATATATAGAGCAGGTACGTGAGCGGCTTTAGTCATTGAAAGCCACATCAAAACCTGAATTTTTAACCAATTAGTCACAGAAGGTGTATGATTCAAATCGATAGTATAATGTTTTGGTAACTATTTTGTGTTTATTTTTAACGAGTGCACACAACCACGATGTGAACTTTTTGCAGGTTTTTCTTCAGCTGCATCATCACCCCCCACATCCTTCCTAAATACGATCAACAGATGAGCAAAAACCATACCTGGAGTTAAACAAGATGCGCAGTGATGCTTTGAAGTGGGTAAACTCAAGAGCCACGGTTATGTTATGAGTGTGTGTTTTAAATCCCTCCAGGTCATGTGTGTATAAGAATGACCAAGCTGTGAAGGAGAACCCCAGTAAGACACTACAGGAGGAGGAGCCGTGCCCTCGGTTTGCTCACCAGCTCGTGTACGATGAGCTGCATAAGGTAACGCTTTGAAACGTCGAGTTGTTGTTCGTAACCTGCATCCAATAATAATCAATTCAACACTGGATTATTTTATTTTGTTCTTTTCTTAAAAATAAAGCTTACACACAAACGCGCACGAGGTTAAGTCAAAAAGTTCTGAGACCCGATGTGTTATAATTTCAAAAGGAATACAAAGAAGGAATTCTGTGATGGAAAAATCGCTTGCAGAAGTGTTTAGACTTGTGGAGGATATGTCGAGAAATAGCTTTATTTTCATAAATAAATATTTTTCTCATTTGTCTTAAGTTTTTTGACTTACCCTCGTGTGTGTGTGTGTGTATAAAAAAAATATACACATGCACCCACACACCATTATTACCGACAGCTTGATTGTCTAACACTTGACACCTAGTAGAGGACCTGGGTTAGATATGTATGCACATAATTTTAGGAGAGGATAACTCAACTGTTCTAGGCTAATTTGAACCCAAGGAACAACTCGATGCGGGCCAAAATCGCTATCCGGGGCGAACAGGCCGAAAATTACCAATCCAAGATGGCTGCCGGTAGCCATATTGAAAATCTTCATTTTTGAACCACTCGCTACAGAAGTATGTGCAGTACCTCATTTTATGTTTTTTTGGGTATGGGGAATCCATTAGTGACATTTTCATGATTGAAGGAAAAGAGGGGGGACAAGCTGTGGTCAAGGCAAGAAAACATGAAGAAAAAAAACAACCCAGAATGACCCTTCGTCAGACATGGAATTGGGAGACCTGTACACACAATTTAGGAGAGTATAAGAAAGCAAGCATTTCATTTTCAATCATACTGTTATGATCAATCATGGATGCAAACGGCGCGCCTTTTGGCGGATGCCACCTTTTTTACGGCTGTCTGGGGGATTTGTGTGAATCGCGCAAATCCGATGAGTTTTTTTTTTGGGGGGGGGGGGGGGGGCGTTGGAGTGTTTGATTCTAATTCATCAAAGTAAATTCTGTATTAAAATTACTAAATAAGCAAATGCCGTTACAGTCCATGAAACATAGACTGAAAGAAAACAGTAAATCAGAAAGCTGCGCACGTAAAGCCAATTACGTAACTTGCGTAACTTACGTTGGACTGATGGAAATCCTTGCGCGTGCAGTGAAGTGCAGCCAGCAGCAGATAATGGCGCACAGCCAATTGGCTTTACGTGCGCAACTTTCTGATTTACTGTTTTCTTCTCATACTTATACTTCGTATGTTTCATTAGCCTGGGCCCGCCCATCCTAAGTGTGACGCAACACGAGGGTCTGTTGCGAGCTTAGTCTGGCAAGGCAAGCTATCTACAGCTCTTCCAAGCTCCCGAAAAATCGGGAGCCAATCAACTTTGAGCATCTCCAACGGCCCTGGGTAGAGGCGTGTTCAAGGCAGTGACGTAGTAGAACTGCGACCGGAAGCCATAGATTGTTTACAGAATCTATGCCGGAAGCGCTTCATTGACTAGAAACATTACGAACATGGAGCAAGTTCTCATTGAAAACGGAGCAAAGAGCAGCCCTGGAGGTATTTATTGAAAGGAAGGACGTTTTCGCCTTGCTCCCGACCGGCTTCGGTAAGAGTTTAATCTACCAGTTAGCCCCGTCGCGTCACATACGTCAGAGGAAAGAGTGATGTGATTGATTTAAGCTTCGTCACAGCCTTTTCTGGCTTCGACCAGTAGCAAACTGAGGCATTTCAGGGAGGCGGGTCAACCACGCGCTTTGGGAAACGGTTGGGCTTAACATCTTTGCCAGACCAAATGCTCGCAGAGCTTTGAAGTCGCGTTAGCCAGACTAATGTTTCATGTACTGTAGCGGCATTGGGTTATTTAGTAATTTTAATACAGAATTTACTTTGATGAAATTATAATCAGACACTCCAATGGAATGTTAAAGTGAAAAATACAAAACAAAACTTATTACTTTAGTAGGCAGCAATATCTTGAGAGCCAACAATACAACTTTTAATATCACATTATTACTTCTTCATTGTTCCCCCGTGGCATTGGGAACAGCCTTGGGGTGCTTCTGCTGGAATCGTGCATCTAGTAGTCGCAGGAATTCAGTCTTGACCATCATTTTCCTTGCCTGCTGTACGTCGACAGCAAGCAGCTTCTCCACTCTATTCCACACTTTCCTTGGAGCCAGAACATCTAATAGCACCTGTTTCTGGAGGTTGTTATCCAGCCTACACACACGTGCAAGATATTTCATATGCTGCATCACACAAAAATCACGGATGGGTGGAGTGTCTGCGAGGGCACGTCATCTCTCATTTGATATTCTGAAACTCCAATCAACTTCCGTTCCTTCACGTTCTGCCTGATCCGGTGCTTTTTTTTTTGTTCGTATCCTCCCCGAACCATTTTTCTCAAGAAGCTATAATGCCAGATGGCTTCAACCTTGTTCAGTTCATTCTGTTAGTTCCCATGCTTGTACGCTGATCAAAAGCCTTGATCGTATACAGGCGGTTAGGAATTTCATTCTAGTTGCTAGCCGTATCCGTCTGTCAGTCAGAATATGTTTTAGTTCATTCCTTCCATTTCTGGTATGCTGCGCCGATTCTAGTGTGTAAAGCTTGTATGGTGCATTCAGAGTTGGTAATGGTGTATCCTAAATACTTAGAACTCCTGACGTTCTTTAGCTTGTTTGAGCCGATATTAACCAGACTCAGCAGCTCCATCGGATGTTCGTCCACATTGAAGACCATCGTTTCAGTTTTGGTACACTACCGTTCAAAAGTTTGGGGTCACCCAGACAATTTTGTGTTTTCCATGAAAAGTCACACTTTTATTTACCACCATAAGTTGTAAAATGAATAGAAAATATAGTCAAGACATTTTTCTGGCCATTTTGAGCATTTAATCGACCCCACAAATGTGATGCTCCAGAAACTCAATCTGCTCAAAGGAAGGTCAGTTTTATAGCTTCTCTAAAGAGCTAAACTGTTTTCAGCTGTGCTAACATGATTGTACAAGGGTTTTCTAATCATCCATTAGCCTTCTGAGGCAATGAGCAAACACATTGTACCATTAGAACACTGGAGTGAGAGTTGCTGGAAATGGGCCTCTATACACCTATGGAGATATTGCACCAAAAACCAGACATTTGCAGCTAGAATAGTCATTTACCACATTAGCAATGCATAGAGTGGATTTCTGATTAGTTTAAAGTGATCTTCATTGAAAAGAACAGTTCTTTTCTTTCAAAAATAAGGACATTTCAGAGTGACCCCAAACTTTTGAACGGTAGTGTGTATGAGATCTGCATCCCAAACCGTTTAAAGATGTCATCGTATGGTAGATAGTGAGCATGTTCTGTAATTCCTCTTGTGAATTGGCAAATATACCGTATTTTCTGGACTATAGAGCGCACCTGTATATAAGCCGCATCCGCTCTATTTTTTAAAAAAAAATTAAAAAAAGATATACAAGCCGCACCGGGCTATAAGCCGCAGATATCTATGTTGAAAAATTAGATATTTACTGCATGTACAGAACGATTTTGTACTGTAAATGTACATGTATGTACCTGAACAGATTCTTTCCGAACAGTGCCTTTTAACACGGCAGCAACTTTGCTGATTAAAACGGAACAGAACCAAGAGAAAATAACCGGTATTTATTTACCTTCATTTCTCCTGTGTTTGAAACCACAAGTCACTTTAATCATCTTCGCTGGATTTGAAAATAATTACCAGTTAGTAATTTGTCGTGCGTGTTCTATCTGCTAAAGATCTGCTAATTCTTCTTTGCATTGATTTTTCGTCTATCTTATTTTTGATTCTACTTCCGGTTAGAGCGCCCCTAGCGGTGGAAGAAAAATCCACAGAATAGCCGCACCTTTGTATAAGCCGCATGGTTCAAAACCTAGGGAAAAAGTAGCAGCTTATAGTCCAGAAAATACGGTAACCTGATCGTCAGCACACAGTAGCTCGGTGACTCGTAAATGTCCATATGCCGGAGGTTTCTTTCGAAGTTCTCCAGGAGACACTTCATTGGGTACACGGTAGATAATCTTGAAACGTGCTTTCGGGTTCGATTTCAATATTTCATTTCTGGCCACTCTTACAACAAAGTCCATGTAGACATTGAAGATCGTAGGGGACTCCAGGGCACCCTGTCGGCATCCTACAAGAGTTTCAAATAAGTTGCTCGATCCTTTACCGTTTGTCACATAAATCAGGGTCAGGAACATGAAGAGTAACACAATAATACCGTAATTTTATCATCGGCAGCCATCTCGGATCGGTAATTTTCAGGCTGCTCGCCCCGGATAGCGCTTTTGGCACACGTCCAAAGTTCTTCCTCGGGGTCAAATTAGCCTCGAACAGTTGACTTTTCCTCTCCTAAATTGTGTGCATACATGTCTAAGCCAGGTCCTAGACTATACATCCTCTTGCTTGGCTTTATACATGCTGGCTGATTTGTGTGTTTGTGTCAGGTGCATTACCTGTTCGGGGGGAACCCAGGCAAGTCAAGCTCTCCTAAGATGAGACTGGACGACTTTTGGTCTCTGAAACTCTGCCGCCCATCTAAAGAATACTTACTGAGACACTGCAAATATCTCATCCGCAAATACAGGTACTTTTTGGACACGTAGTGTCTTGTTTTCTCGGAGAAGCTCCACATACGGTAAATGTACCAGATACACTAAGTAACTTTAAAAACGCACATTGATAAAACAGCACTTCAGGAAGCGTGGCAGGCGATCCCACAGAGGCAGATCAATGGTCTGATAAGGTCTATGCCACGAAGAGTGAACGCCTTGTTGCAAGCAAACGGAGGTCATACACGATACTGAACCTGTAATTTCGTGAACATGGACCAACTGTCACTTTGAATTTTTTTTTTATTGTGAATTTTTATTGTGAATTTTTTTATTGTCTTGAGTTTGACAATAAATGTCCTTTATCGATGTTTCAAGATGTGTGTGCATTACATACAATATCATAAATTTCAAATATATGCATGTAGGGCTGCACAATATATCGAAAAAGTATCGATATCGCGATATCATAGTTTGCGATACACATACCGCAAAAATTACTTAAATTTCGATAAAAGGCACATTTTTCTGTGCCATCTAATCACATTTGAATGTCAACAAGCGCCACGGGATAACTCCGCCCCCTATTGCAAAACAAGTAAAAGCCTCGTGGTGATGGCGGAAGGTGGGAGCGGTAGCAAGTGTGGTGAGACAAACTTGTGTGAGGAGGAACTGGTTTCCAAAAAAAAATGTACGTCTGCTATTTGGAAGTGCTTTGGATTCAGGAGGGATGACGTACTGCAAACTCGGGTACTTTGCAAGACATGTAAAACAGTGGTAGCAGCTACCAACGACAGGGCAGAACGGCGAGTAGAGGTAAGAAAAACGTATTTAATTATCGTGATACATATCGATATCGAGATATTCAGTCATGTTATCGAATACCGCATATTTTTCTGATATCGTGCAGCCCTATATGCATGGATCTAAAGTGATATCGTGTTGAATTCCATTGTGCGTTTTTAAAGTTACTTAGTATATTTTCATTTTGTCTAACGTTCCTTTAATGATTTATAGGCTCTTTTTAAAAATTATTATTATTATTATTATTAAATGTTTAAATGGCTCGGTCAAATAAGTAACGAAGCATGAAGGTGCATGCTGTTCTCTGAAAATAATCAGTGACATGGTGGCGTGATTTGGCTCAACACGGAACGGCTCCCATCCCAAAGATTATCATCCTAAAACCGTCTGGCCTTGAAGTGTTTATTCCTCTCAACACAGCAATTTGCAAACAGTTCCAGTTTTTATGATTTATTGACCAATAACGCGTACTTGTTATCCATTTCTGGTTAAGTTTCGAGTTGTTGAAGCAAGTTAGTTCGTGTTATCAGTTGTTTTATAGCAGCTACAAAGCCATCCCCTGGAAGAGAATAAGAAAGGACAAATACATGTTACTACAAAACCACAACAAACTCCATCCTAAAGATTTTCCCATGGCGTAAAATGTGCAGCTCTCTGTTACGAACACTGTAGATTCCTTTATAAATGTTAAATACAAAAATCAACAGTGATGTAACTGTACGTGTTGTTTTTTTGTTTGTTAGTTAAATGATTTTTTTTTTTTAAACCAGTGTATCATTCGTCTAAAATTATGCCGTGTCAACCATATGCCTGTTGATTTCACGATACAGTATTAGAGCAATAAAAAAGTGAGAGCATTAATAAAAGTATTTGCTTTGCAGGCAGTGTTGCTGCTTTGGGAGATTACTCACCTTCTGACTGTTAAAATTTGAGAATTCAGCTGCACCGTGATAAAAATAAATACTTCCAGGAGATCTAGCTTATGATAGAGCAGCTGGATCTTGTGGCATTTATTTCCATACTGGAGGAACCTGTTAGCTGTTTGACATTTCAGTGAAATGAACGAAGGATAAAACCCTTGTCCCTGTCAAATGTGGTGGTGTTATTGGACTTGAGCAAAAAAATGCATTCTTCAGTCATCTCGCATTCACACTGTCGGTATATGATCGTTTATGGTATTATGCTGTCTGTATATAGCATCTATTTTGGATGTTCTTTACGTCAGCAGCCTTGTTTCTGCTTCTTTTTTTTTTTTTTTTAATTCGGACTGTGTTGGCACTAAATCAGATTGACATCGAGCTGTAATTTTCCATGAGTCAGAGTCATTTCTGCTTGGTTAGCTCCCTCTGCAGGTTTACTTTATGTATTGCTCTCCAAGGATAATAGCACTCTCGTCGTTGCTCACCATGTCATGTTCAGCAGTAGTAGTATTTAATGCTAGTAATAATTTACTAAATTACCAGAAACGTGAAAGTGTGACCTGGATTGATGGTTAGCTAGTAACACTAATATACGTCGAAGGTTAAAGACCTACCTATTCGCTAAACACTTAAAGCTGCAGTAGGTAACCAGCAGGGCCGTAGCCAGCGTTTTAAAATCACCGAGGTCCGTGATGCGTACGCAAAGCATGCGGCGAAAAATTTTCGACATATTTAAACGAGAGGGGTGAATTACACGTCACACGAGATCTATTCCTGAAATTACTTTTAATGGTGTTTGAACTGAAGATGATCAGTTTTGGAAAAAAAAAAAATCATGTCTACGGCAAGAGTAAGAATAATTTAAGCTTGTTTAATGGTTTGATCTGGCCCAAGCAATGAGGACTAAAGAGAGCCTGACGCGTGCAAGATACAGACGCAGAGGACCCAGTCCCACCAAGATCCTCTTCCCCTCTCTAATATCACAAGGCAAAGTTACCCAAGGCAAACATAAGTTGAAACTTTCCACTCTATTGCTTTGGCTTATCGAATGATTATTTTTAAAATCACAAACAAGGTAGGCTACAACTGCGCTGCTTCGAAAAGGTAAATTTAACAGCTTCATGAAAGTGCGCTGATGATTACCATGAAAAAAACCATGTCTGCTGCACTGCGTTCCTCCCCCGAGTCGCGCACTCATTCGTTTTTGTGTTCTTGGTCTCAGAGCTGCACGCACGAAACAGACACAGAAGACAGAATCAACGTTTAACATAATTAACAGTACACTTTTTACGGAGACGTTTTAATGTTCTTTATTTTTTTTTTATCCAGTTGAATATTTAGCGTACAAATGTGTTTTCAGCTCTTAAAAATGACCGAGGTCCGGACCTCGGTGGCCTCATAACTGGCTACGGCTATGGTAACCAGGATAAAAATTACTTTGTCTCACTAAAACGGTCACTCCTGACAGTAGTGCATGAAATAACTGTGGGTGGGGGAGGGGGAGGAGAATCAGGCTCCTTTGGCTCCACCTAGTGGTTCGAATACTTCTTGCATGACTCCATCTCGCCTGAATCAAAACAACCAATCAGCATCAGGAGGAGTGTCTGGAGTGTCGATCGCTGCTTGTGCGCAGGCAGCCGCCGCCTCCCACACGTGCTCTCACTGGTGAACACCTGTAGGGATTCAAAACCAATGCAGAGTTAGACGCATTTCTGCTCGACAGGGAACTTGATCAACTACTTCAAGGGTTTTCAAAGTGTGGGAGAGTCAGCCCCCTCTCAGAGAGCAAATAAACAACAGCGCCCCCCCCTTACAATTTTTGTTGCTATACTTAATGTTCCATTCGTATTTTTAAAAACCGGTTGTTGTACACATTTTTTTCTTTTACACATTTAAAACATCTGTGCTTTTTTTTTTAAAACATCTTGTTTTACACATTTTAAACATCTCATAGCATCGTTAGCGAGCACCTCTCGGCAGACAACACACTGTGGCAGTGGAGCATCTTCAGATCCAGTCCGTGAAAATCCAAACTTTAAATAATCGTGGTCATACGTCCTTCTTTTTTTTTTGCTTGGCCCAGACTCTGTCTCCTCACTCACTGTAGCTTTAGGTACTAAAAATCGATCCATTTTGTCTCTGGCAAAGGCTAGCTGAAGTTCGCTAAATGTCCGCAATAGTAACTTATTCTGGTTTATTTTTCCTCACATTGCGCCCCCCCTGAAGAACTCTGGCACCCCCTAGGGGAGGCGCGCCCCACACTTTGAAAAGCCCTGGACTAGAGGTCTGCGCAGGACAGAATTTTCAGTCCCGCTCCTGCCCGCGCCCGCATTGTGCAGTCCCGCTCCCGCAAAGAATTATGATTTTCAGTCCCGCTCCCACCCGCGCCTGCCATATTTTGTCCCGCTCCCGCCCGCAAATCCCGCATGATGTAGACGTTCGCGTTATTTCTCACGAAAGTTCTTGTCATTGGCTTGGGGAGTTAAACATGCTGAGCTTAGCTGAGCTCTCCACTGACCGATCCTTCACCTAGCGAACGTAGCGAGGGTGCGCGTTGCCGGGCGGCATGCGCAGCTGAGGCTTTACAGAGATGCCCATTGTGAGCTTCACTAGAGGAGCTCTGCTCTTCTGCCATGATCGGAGATCTCAAACATGGAAGAGCGGAAAGGAATCGGAAACGTACGCGAGATTAGACCACTGTGGCAGTGGGGGCGTGGCCAAGCAGCAGTCTGTGAATGGAGGGCGGGGTCGGGGAAGGTAAGTGGCTCGGTCATTACACCTGATGTCAATTTGTGTGTGTTTGTTTGTTGCAGTGATGGAGTATAAAGGGAGGGGGAGAGGAGCAAAGAGGGATTCGCTCCCTGACCACAACGCGTGCGTGTGAGTGAGTGAAAGAAAGAAAGCTGAAAAGCTCAATAAAGTGAGTGGGTGTGAACACGAACTCTCGCCTGCCGTGCTTCTGTGCTCCACCCACATCGGGGATTACTACAGTGGTGCTGAAACCCGGGACGCACACCACTCACTTTATTGAGCTTTTCAGCTTTCTTTCTTTCACTCACTCACTCACTCACACGCACGTGCTGTGGTCAGGGAGCGAATCCCTCTTCTCTCCTCTCCCCCTCCCTTTATACTCCATCCCTGCAACAAACACACACAAATTGACATCAGGTGTAATGACCTAGCCACTTACCTTTCCCGACCCCGCCCTCCATTCACAGACTGCTGCTTAGCCACGCCCCCGCTGACACAACCACATCCGCAAATTTAGGCATCTTAAAATGTTTTTATTAATGCCAAATAAAATATCCAGCACAAATTATATATGATAGACATAAATTTATAATTTATAAATTTTATTTTAAACACGTTTTTAGTCCCTACCTCATGGACATTCAGCTTATCACCTCTCCCGCCCGCGCCCGCATTGTGCACTCCCCCTCCCGCCCGCGCCCACAATGAGCTTTCAAAATTTGTCCCGCGCCGCACTGCTTTGCGGCGGGTCCCGCGGGAGTGCAGGGCTCTACCCTGAACTACTTGATTGTTTGATTTGGTTAACAAAGCTATGATGGTTACTGTTAACACTCTGTAGCGCATCTTTCACATTAGCCCAACTGCAAGATCACAGTAATGTTCGCGTGTTTCAGATGTTAAGGTTGCTAATGAGCCCTTTTTTTTTTTTTTTTAACTTGAAGGTTGCTGAAAATATCTTTAAGTGCCCAGGCAGTTTTATCTGTTTTGGTGTTTTGTCCTCTGTTCTCGCAGCTAAATGTTCTCAAAGTGGTTTAAGACTTTTTTTTTTTTTTATAACAGAAACTTGACTTGCCATAGTTACTAGGCTGCGCGCACACAGCAGCCTCCTCTGTGGGGAGGGGCCTGGAAGTTTAGCTCAAATTATTCAAGCTCGATCTCCTCTCTTCTCAGTCCTACCAACTGCAGATATAAGCACTTGAATCTCAAACAAAAAACCACCTGAAACACCCATTAATGTGCGTCCATGGCACGGTTTTAGCTTTATGGTATTCTTGGACCAAGGCCCAATGTGAACATTTCAGTAGAAACCGCAGAGCACTTCTGGATCTGGACATCTGCTAAATGCTGTAAATGTAAATATCATATATATATAAACCCTAAGGACTCTGCCAAATACCGACTAGACCGTTAGAAAGCTTCCGACACTCTACCACCAAATGAAGCTCTTCAGAGTCCCTTGCAAGTCCCTACCTCATGGTACTCACCTGCCCAGAAGGGAATGGGTTGCCCTGAATAGAGCCAGGAGCGGAGTGGGACGGGTGAACTCAGCAGAGTGTCGATGTGGTCATCCAAACCAAACTATGGGACGCATTCTCCGTGAGTGCGAACTGGGTTGAAATGTCACCAATCAAGACCTATATGAAGCTAACCAAGAAGCCCTGAACTGGCTGCAGTACCGGCACGTCAAGATATGATGATGTATATAAACCGTGTTGAGATCTGAATTCCTGAGTGCTCGTATTGTTTGCAGGTTCGAGGAGAAGGCTCAGACTGAACCACTGAGCGCCCTGCAGTATTTGCAGAATGATCTCTCTCTGACCGTGGACCACTCTGACCCTGATGAGACTAAAGAGGTAAGGACTGATGCATCAATCATTCCACTTATATTCCTACTCATTCATGCAGTTACCCAATCATGTGGCTGCTGTGCCATACATGAAATCGTGCAGCTACGGGTAAATAGCTTAAGTTCACATCAAGACATCAGACTGGGGAGGGGAGATGTCATCTCTGTGACTGTGACATGCATGTTGGATTGAGTATTTTAGAAACTGTTGATCATTTGGGATTTGCATGGACAGCTTAGAAAGAACGATGCAAATTAAAAAAAATAAATAAAAATCCAGTGAGCAGCACTTGTGCAGTTGAAAACGCCTTGTTGATAAAGATGAGAATGACCAGTCCAAGGTTCTCACTTACAGAAGGCTGCACTAACTCAAATAACCACTCTTTACTATAGTGGTGAGCAGAAAAGCATGTTAGAATGCGTAGCCTTGAGGCAGGTGTGCTACAACAGCAGTTCACATCAGGTTGCCGTCCTGCCAGTCAAGAACACGATGGCACAGTAGGCACAGGCTCACCTAAACTGGACAGCTGAAAAATGCAAAAACGTCACCTTCGGTTTTTATCGCCCGCTGGCCTAAAGGCCCGAAGGGGGATTATGTCGTGGTGATGGATGGATGGATGTCTGTCTGTCCGTTCTGGGAAGGGTGCTCACCTTCTGAAATCAACTCCTCTCTCAATTTTTGGAGGAATTTCACAGAACTTGGCAGGATTCTTTGTTATATGTCGGTAATACGCGTATTGTAATTTCGTTCAATTGGGTCACATTTTACCAGCGTTACAGCACTTGATGAACAAAATTATACTTTGACAATTTCATGAGTGTTTTTTACTTCTGAAATCAACTCCTCTCACAATTTTTGGAGGAATTTCACCAGACTTGGCGAAAGGCCTTGTTATATGTCAGTAATATGCATATTGTTATTTTGTTCAATTCAGTCGCATTTTACCAGAGTTGATTAACAACCTTGTACTTGGACAATTTCATGAAGGTGTGCTTGGATTCTGACATCAACTCCTCTTACAATTTTTGGATGAAATTCTCGAAGTTTGGTGAAAGGCCTTGGGCCATCCTTAAAAAAATAAAATCAGTTTCCTGTCCACCGGGTGAGCAAAAAAATTTTCGGGAGGGAAGGATTTATTTATTTATTTATTTATTTTTAATTTTTTATATATATATATATATATATATATATATATATATATATATATATATATATATATATATATATTAGGGCTGTAACAATATGCGTATCGAAATCACGATACGCAGAGCCACGATCCGTGTCGCGATACAAGAAGGCAGAATCGCGGTACACCCTTTCAAACTTCTCCTCAGCCCAAAAACAGAGGCGCTTCCAAACTTCAATTTATGAATACTTTACTTTTTATTTAAATTACATTTTAAACTTACTTAAATTACTTTTATATTTTTTATATCTATTAGTAAGTCGTTTTTTCGCCGATCTGCGACAGTCTTCTGTGAGTCACGCAACGTCCACACTCGCCACTGGCAGAGCATTCATTTCTTTTAAGCGGTCGCCATTCTGGTTGCGACACGGGGAGCGAATCTGTAAACAAGCAGCTCATTGGCTGGCTAGGTGTGCCACAAGCCAATCACTTGACCGGAAAGGCATGCAGTGTTGCCAGATTGGGCGGGTTTAGGTGCTTTTTGGCTGGTTTTGAACATATGTTGGGGTGGAAAACGTTAGCAATATCTGGCAACAATGAAGGCATGTCTGCTTGGGCGGAAGCCTTCTGCGGCAGTTACGTTTTGACACGCGAGCAACGTTTCACCATAAAAATTCCGTAATTTCCATCTGTTTTCCGCGATCACAGAAAATCATTGGCCCTATGAGAGTGAGACAGTGAGAGAGCCACCCCTATCCCCCCCCCCCCCCCCAAAAAAAATCTTCACGGATTTACACGATTTGGAAAAATGACTTTTTCAGAACCGAAAAAAACAGAGCTTCCGGCTCAACAGTATTATTTTGAGAAATAAAACAATCTTTGGATATACATTTGTTCATTTTTGCATACATATTACTCATTCTCTGCAGTGGTCTGAATTATTTGTTATTAAATAGTTAATGTAAGTAAGTTAATGTTAAGTCAAATTTACTACTTTAAAAAAACATTTTAAAAAAATTGTGTATATCGAATCGTGGGTCAAAAATCGCGATACGAATCGAATCGTGAGTTGGGTGTATCATTACAGCCCTTATATATATAGATGGATGGATAAGAAATCGCAATGCTGTTTGCTTTTTCTTTCAATACTTTATTACAAAAGCAGACACATTTAATAAAATATGACAGTTTAATCAACTGAAACGTGTACAAAAACTTTATTATTATAAAACCTACCGTGCAGGAACAGGCGTCACCACAGACGGTCCTCGGCATTTCACTGCCTCTTCATGTCCTGGTGGCCGTCTAAATACCACAAGCAGTTTGTAATGTTCATTCCTACATTTGTTCCTTCAGTTTGGCCAGTATGTCTAGATAGACAAGGTCCTTCTCTCTGGATGTCTTTTATAATTTCGTTGTGTAATTCGTTCTTTTTATTTGCTACAGACACAGTTTTTAATTCTGTCCAGCCAACCTGCATTAGTTCCGTAAACGCATGTTTTTGTTCAGTTCCGTTCTCATTTGGAATAGATCTATTAGGTTCTCCTACAGATCTGTCAGGGTCATTAACAAAGTAGGTAATGAATTTCGCATAACAAAACTCAAAAGCTGTTTGTAACGTCTCGGATGGATCAAGATCAAACGAATTTTCCAGTAACGGTTTGTGATGGTCCGACACACGGACTTTTTGTAGTTCTAAATCGAGCGTTAGGCCTAGTTCGGATGAAATTACACTATTAAAATGATCACTGAATGATTTGTTTTTCTGAATCTTTACTATTTTGTTGTTCGCTAGAATACCATTTTGCAATTTCACACTTAAGCGAATGTTTGAAAACTCCGGATCTCCTTCCTTCATGGTGGCTGACATTTTTTTGTGCCGCACGGCGCATGCGCAGAGCTGATTCGATTCTATATTCTGCACGGAATGCGTAAATGTCAAGTTCGATTTTAGATTTACGAACCCGAAAAAAATGTCGAAAAACCGGCGTTAAAAAAAAAAAAAAAAGATTTCAACCGCACAAACGGCACTCGCCCGGCTGGTGGACTGGAAACAGAACATTTTTTAATAATGGCCTTGTTATATGACGGTAATACGCATATTGTGATTAATTTCGTTTGTGAAAATTTTCTCAGAGTTTTGACCCTCGATTAAATAACTTGTACTTTGACAATTTCATGAGGGTGTACGCTCTTCTGAAATCAACTCCTCTCACAATTTCTGGAGGAATTTCACCAAACTCGGCGAAAGGCTTTGTGATATGACCGTTATATGCAAATTAAAATTTCGTTTAATTTGGGCAAATTTTACCAGAGTTATGCCCTTGATTATTAACAAACTTGTACTTTGGGAATTTCATCAAGGTGTGCTTGCTTTCTGAAATCAACTTCCCTCACTATTTTTGTCCCCTGCTGGCTGAAAGGCCCGAAGGGGGATTATGTCGTGGCGATGTCCGTCTGTCCATCCCGGGAAGGGTGCTCACCTTCTGAGTGGTCTTATTCAGACCCCGTCCACACGTAGCCGGGTATCTGCTAAATCGAAGATATTTTTCTACGTTTTGGCCTGTCATCCACATGAAAACGCATCAAAAACGAATATTTAAAAAAACTCCGGGCAAAGTGAAGATTTTTGAAAACTCCGTGTATGCCTTTTCGTGTAGACAGAGATAACCGGAGTTTTGCGTTTTAGAACGTCACAATCTGCGCCAAAAAAATGACAACAAATCTGCCCTGACGTCAAACGTGCGACCTTTGTTTACTGCAGAAGCCAGATCAAGCATGGACAAAGAGTGATGGATCGGAGTAGTGCCTTGAAAGCGTTAATTATTGTGCAGGTGCTATTCTGATGTGATTAGGGGGTAGGATTTGGGGAAATAATGCCATCTACAGGTTTGGAATGCTTATGAATGTGATTGAAAACGCAGATGTTCGGTTATGTGTGGAAGGGATTTTTTTCGAAGACGAGGTGGTGTGGATAAAACATTTTTATAAACGAAAATGTTCGGTTTTAAAAATACCCGGCTACGTGTGTACATGGCCTAAAATGTAGTACACGCGGTTCGTGGGAGAAATTATATATTTTTTTAAAAGCAGTTTTTGTTTTTCCCACTTTATATCATGGTAGGTTTCCACAATTCCATCCACTCTGCAATAAATTAAGCCCTTTTAAAAATGTTTATATTCACTCTGAAGCACAAAAAAACCCAAAAACTATTTTTTCCATCCTTAAACAGATGTTTCAATTTCAATTTTTTTTTTTATTATCCCCGGCGGGGCGGCACGGTGGTGTAGTGGTTAGCGCTGTCGCCTCACAGCAAGAAGGTCCTGGGTTCTGAGCCCCGGGGCCGGCGAGGGCCTTTCTGTGCGGAGTTTGCATGTTCTCCCCGTGTGCACGTGGGTTTCCTCCGGGTGCTCCGGTTTCCCCCACAGTCCAAAGACATGCAGGTTAGGTTAACTGGTGACTCTAAATTGACTGTAGGTGTGAATGTGAGTGTGAATGGTTGTCTATGTGTCAGCCCTGTGATGACCTGGCGACTTGTCCAGGGTGTACCCCGCCTTTCACCCGTAGTCAGCTGGGATAGGCTCCAGCTTGCCTGCGACCCTGTAGAAGGATGAAGCGGCTAGAGATAATGAGATGAGATGAGATTATCCCCGGCTGGCTGAAAGGCCTGAAGGGGGATTATGTCGTGGCGACGTCCGTCCGTCCGTCCGTCCGTCCGTCCGGGGAAGGGTACTCGCCTTGTGAAATCATCTCCTCTCATAGTTTTTGGAGGAATTTCACAAAACATGACAGGATTCTTTGTTATATGTTGGTAATACGCATATTGTAATTTCGTTCAATTCAGTCGCATTTTACCAGCGTTATGGCAGAGTTGCCAGTGAGGGATATTGTGCTCTCGGAGCACTCGTTTCACTCAGTGTTGTGCCGCTGTTACATGATTGGCTGATTTTGCATGAATGAGCAGGTGTAAAGGTGTTCTTTAGAAAATGGACACTTTATTACGCGAGACAGTGATGAGGAATGTTAAATGACTGCTCTACAGTTTCAGCTCCTGCCCTCCGCGCTCTTCAAGTCCAGCTCAGACTTCATCCCACTCGGTAAGTCATTCTGGGTCACGATCCGTCTGAAGAACCAACTGCAGCCAATTGTTTAGATTTGTCACGTCAACTAATTTGCATACGATTTGAGACTCATTTCAAACGCTGCTTCTGTATTTTTTTTTTTGTCGACATTTCAGGCTTTTCGGATGTAGACCAGACATACGCCCAGCGCACGCAGCTCTTTGACACACTGGTAAACTTCTTCCCTGACAACATGACCCCGCCCAAGGGTAACCTCGTCGACCTCATTACCCTGTAGCCACGCCCACCGAGCGCTCTCCCTTCACTCTTTACGCCTCTAAGAAAGACTGATCCCACTGAAACCAGAAGTTATTTTTCTACATCCACTTCAGAATCGCCGTGCTGACCAAATGCGGTTCCTTCACAAGCAGGAAAGTATTCCGGGCTGCCCTTGATGAGAATTTAACCAAAACAAGAAAACTGGAACGTTACCTACTTTACTCTATTTATTCACCCAAGTCTGAAATCAAAGTCCCTGAAGCGTCTGCCGCACTCGTGTCCGTTTCTTTCCTCTCAGGAGGCGTACAAGGAAGGTGTAATCCACAAATCCAAAACTCGCTGTTTTTCCTCTTTTATTCCAGTCAGACTCGGTTTCAGGTCGAGCTCAGCTTTCGTCTCTATTTCAGTTTGTGAAGGTTTAATGCTCATTGTCGTAAAGGGTGTACAGTTAGGGATGGCGTCCATGGCTGTTACGCGGCCCTCGACGGAGTCTCGCACACTTCGGTGATTTGGTTTATTGAACGAATGTGGGTTTTGAGTTGCACAATTTGGTTTTGCTTGGTAATGTTTTGCCAAATGAAGAGGAGTGTGGTTACGTGGAAAGTTTGCACTCTTTGTTTCTCAGCTTACAGGGTGGAAATTGTGTGAATGCATCCTTGTCCTTGCTGTTTGTTTGTCTGGAAAATAGATTTAAATAGCGGCCTCGTTCTGAACCTGCTGCTTTTAGAGTAATAGGTCGACTTAGCTACAGAGGAATAAGAAGTCGTGAGCACATTTTGGTGGTATAATTCGATCGGCGTGCTTCGGATGAAATTCTCCTCACCGGTACTAAAAGACTCGTTTCCTTCCCGTTAGTGCCATAGCAGCATCATGTGTCTAATTTATCTCTGTCCGAAAGTAATAAAGTCCATAAGATTTCTCTCACCTAAAGCCGTCTCCGAAACAATACAGTGATCATGCGGAATGTTATTAGATTGGAGACCGCAGACTCCTGCAGTGTGAAATTGTCCACTGAGCCTCACTGGAGATCTCTAGGTGCATGTGTGTGTGTCTGTGTTGAAGCTTGCACTCGTCTTCTGAGTTTCGGGATTTGAAGTACTGGATACCACGATGTTTGATTTTAGGAATTCTGCTGTATGGTGGCACGACCGAACATGGCGGAATGTTATTTGGAGGTCGTCTTCCGTACAACGTAGCGTGTAAATATCGCCGTGCGTGTATATAAAATCTACTATTTGAAGTATTACTAATAACCTAATTTTTGAAGGTTTCCCCCTGAAAGCAGGACATCATGTTTGATTTATCGGTGTTGATCATTCGTTCAAACCTAGCTTGTGCTTTTCGGAGGTGTATTATATTAAAGGTGCAGGTCAGAGTACGGTTTATCCCATGTAAAGCTACAGTATGTACACACCTGTATAAAATCAGATCAGTCAAGAAAATACATCCTTAACATGTAGTGTAAATCTTAGAGGTTCTTGCTTTAACCTGTCCTACATCTCTGCCCATTTCTTCATTCCAGCACTCGTTTTGAGAGATCCTGGCGTAGAGCAGCGCATTTTTTTTTTTTTTGAATCAGTTTAATTACCATTGTCAAGCTGATTTATAGTGTGTGAGTTTCATTTATTTTCCCATTCATAGCCTGTGTTTTCCTGATTAAATCCCTGATTGTGTGTTTCCTGGGCTTGAGTGCAATTAGAGCTGCTGCTGCATGCTGCAGTCATTTCGTAATTTTGGGTTTTGTGCCAGCAAGAAGGTTAAACACGTGGATTGTGAAAAATGTAAAAGAGGAAAAACACAATGGGAGCGCCTTTTATAAAACAACCTTTTGGCTCTGTCTCTTTTCTTTCTTTCTTTCTTTCTTTCTCCGTCCTGGAAAACATCTCACTTTTCTTCCTCTCTCGTCTCCTGAGCGAGGACATCGGGACATGTGAACACTACACTGTGGCAGACATGAATGTGTAGAAAATACTTTAAAACAAAAGCATTGTATGTAATGTACATAACGAATAAAGATTGTATTTTGTTCAGGTTTTCTAAAAGCGGCGCCTTTCTTTTCCTCCTGTATTATTAAACACTTTTGTAATGAAGGGATATTTTGTGAAATAACACCTTTTTATTGTGTGTTTTATTCCTTTCTCACAAAAACGAAAGATAAAAAGGTGAAATTACAAGACAATGCAACAGCAGTGACTGTTTTTCCAGTGTATCAGACTCCTGTTTTTTGCCTTCCCTAAAAGGCAAAGGTTTAACACAATACAAAATACATACAAAATAATATATAATGGAAATTAAAGACAAGTCACTTTAGACAGTTGGAAAAGCGTATAAATATAAGAAGTAGTATGTACTGTAGGAATTGGAGCTTTTAACTAAAACTGTGTTGCGCGAGGATTTGATGTAATGTTTTTAGTGCAACTTCAGGAGGATTTGAATTAATGTCAGCCTTTCAGTAAGTCAGCTTTGTGACCAAAACTCGGGGGAATATTTCAATCGAATAAAATGTACAAAAGAATCTCTTGCCTTGTAAGGACTTGGACGTTTGGGAAGGAAATTGGATACTAAATCGAATGTTAAGGGGAAAAACTATTGTCTGCTTACAAGAAGTGCTTTGGTCATCATGACTTGCATTATTACTCACGCCTTTGTGTCGCTGTATTTTCATGACTCCCAGCCATGATGTCATGTGATGACTGACTGTGTATTTGAATGAAAGTTGAAGCTTTGCAAGCTGATCTGTATGTGCAGAGCGTACAGATGAGGTGGTGAGCGAGCTGGACAGGCTAAAGAGCCATCCTTGACTTGGAATGCCCCTTTTCCACCAAAGCAGTTCCAGGGCTGGTTCGGGGCCAGTGCTTAGTTTGGAACCGGGTTTTCTGTTTCCACTGACAAAACTGGCTCTGGGGCCAGAAAAACCGGTTCCAGGCTAGCACCAACTCTCTGCTGGGCCAGAGGAAAGAACCGCTTACGTCAGCGGAGGGGGCGGAGTTGTTAAGACCAACAACAATAACACGACCGCGAAAGATCGCCATTTTTAAGCGACAAGAAGCAGCAGCTGTACAAACGCGAAGTCATCCATTATTATTATTGCTGTTGCTGCTGCTTCTTCCGTGCTGTTTTTGCTTCGATATTCGCGCCAAGGTTTATGCAAACGTAGCGACGTAACTGACGTATACAACGACGTAATGACGTGGCTTCCCTTAGCACCCCGAGCTATGGAAAAGCAAACTGGTTCTCAGCTGGCTTGCAAGTTGAACGAGTTGTGAACCAGCACCAGCACTGGCCCCGAACCAGCCCTGGAACTGATTTTGGTGGAAAAGGGGTAGAAGTGACCTCAAAGCAAAATACAAACCCGGATGTCGGCCATGTTGGTGGATATACAAATGCTGGGTCAAGCGACATTCCATACAAAACATAGTCATGTGTGTGCAACTCTGTTTTTCCACTGCTTTAAAGCAGAAATGCAAAACCTTTATTTTTAAGTACATTTCTGAGTGGATAGGATATCCATCCTTGACTCGTGTATGCTGCATAAACGGGAATAAAATAAATATATTTTTGAGAGTTAAAATCGATTGCAAAGTTGGCATTCGAGCTGCTGCGCTGAGCCAGCCAGCCCCGACTGCGTGACGTCACAGCGGTAACCGGGTTTTAAAGGAACAGTCCACCGTACTTCCATAATGAAATATGCTCTTATCTGAATTGAGACGAGCTGCTCCGTACCTCTCCGAGCTTTGCGCGACCTCCCAGTCAGTCAGACGCGCGGTCACTCCTGTTAGCAATGTAGCTAGGCTCAGCATGGCCAATGGTATTTTTTGGGGCTGTAGTTAGATGCGACCAAACTCTTCCGCGTTTTTCCTGTTTACATAGGTTTATATGACCAGTGACATGAAACAAGTTCAGTTACACAAATTGAAACGTAGCGATTTTCTATGCTATGGAAAGTTCGCACTATAATGACAGGCGTACTAACACCTTCTGCGCGCTTCGGCAGAGCATTGATACGGAGCTCAGATATCAATGCGCTGTCGAAGCGCACAGAAGGTGTTAGTACGCCTGTCATTATAGTGCGCACTTTCCATAGCATAGAAAATCACTACGTTTCAATTTGTGTAACTGAACTTGTTTCATATCACTGGTCATATAAACCTATTTAAACAGGAAAAACGCGGAAGAGTTTGGTCGCATCTAACTACAGCCCCAAAAAATACCATTGGCCATGCTGAGCCTAGCTACATTGCTAACAGGAGTGACAGCGCGTCTGACTGCGTCTGACTGACTGGGAGGTCGCACAAAGCTCGGAGAGGTACGGAGCAGCTCGTCTCAATTCAGATAAGAGCATATTTCATGATGGAAGTATGGTGGACTGTTCCTTTAAGGCCGAGGCCTTTTACAGCTTGAGACCAAAGTCATATGAATTAAAGATTTATGGTGAAAGTAAGAAATACCGTCACCGACTTGCTCAACTAAGACTGATTTGACTTCATTGATTGATTGTGGGTTGACTCTCATTAAAACAGGATAGGTGCTATAACTTATGCAACAGACATGTACATGCATGCATTTTCACTGATAAAACGTAAAAGGCTAATTAAATAATCGGATGAACTGAGACGATCACATTCTGAAGCAAATTAAATAATCTTATACCGGTAACTTAAACACAATACAAGTTACATGGATTTATCTAAATGCAGGTGAACAAGTTTTGTTATTTTATATCCAAATGAGTCGGCCTTCAAGAAGTGAGAACGCAGACGGATAGCCTGTGTTCTCACTTCTTGTGGCCGATTGTTTTGAAACAATCTGACTTTCAGTTCTTCATTTATTCGCTTTTTCCATGTAAGGGCGAGATATGTCTGCTGAGGCAAGCATATCCAGCGGAGAAATCAGACGGCTGGTCCACTCATTCTCCATTTTCTCCATATTGAGTACTCCGCCATTACTGCTCGGCTCAGGCAATTACTAAAACCTGGGACGGGACGTCACCGGTTTTCGCAACAACCGCTGGGAGGTCACTGCCTGAGCGATACGTCGCGTTCCGGCCCAGGTTTTAGCAGCAACCCTCGGCTCACGCTCTGGGAGAACTGGTGCAACTGAACTTTCTTTCCTTTTTAAAAAAAAAAAAAAACTTGTAGTTTTTCTTTTCCTTTAATTCTTGGTACTGCCCCCTCTTTCAATACGGGCTTATAGCCAACGCTCCTCAACAGATCAGAGGTCTCGTACGAGTCTTCAGTAAAATGTGCAGAGCAGAGGACAGACCACTTCGTAGCCGCCCGTGAACTTCTCGCAAAACGCGTCCAGATCTTTGCAGTTTGAACATTCTCGGGCTATGAATGCAACATAAATCCACCTTCTGTCATGTTGCTGCACCCGCCAGCAACACATCTACGTGGCATGCCGATAAATTGGCTCAAAATGGAGGATCGGAGTTGCAGTCAGCTCTGCGTTTTAGTATAGCGGAAATGGCGATGAGACTGATAGACTTCCTGCGGTGAGGTCACAGATGACAAGGTCATTCGCTCAGACCGCTACTTATATGAATCACTTTAATCGTAAAAATTACTATATTAGATCTGTTGTTAACGCTTAACTATTCCTGTGCCGTTCTTGACGTCTCAAGGCGTTTATAAACGAAAGTGAGGCCATGGCTCTGCGTATCTCCTTTAAACGTTCTTTTAGCTCTGCCATATCTTTGTGCTGTATATGGTTGCGGTCACAGCAGTACTCGTGACCGTGGCACATTCCGATTTTTTTATAATTCCGTCCGTGATTCGGAAAGAGGGCGAGGAAACTCTAAGGCTTAGTACGGAGAGGAGACGAGCACGGCTGAACAACATCGGCAGGGCTGATCTAACAGAGGCTAAAACCGAAACAGCTCGTGTTTGCAGTGATCATTTTATCTCAGGTGAGATTCAAAAGCGCTCTCGATGATATGGAAGAATTTTATTTCGTGTTGCCAGAATTTTGCTATAAAATGAGCGTTCTCTTGTCGTGGTTCACTCGGTCGTTGTTGTTATTTTAACACGTGTATTACCATTTCGCTTCTCGGAGTGCCAGCAAAATTATACGATAGAAACAATCCAGACTGGGCACCCACTCAGAACATGGGCGACGTTTCGTCCAAGATCAGACTTGATTCTTCGGCAGCCGAATCAGATAGAACGCGATATCTGGGTACTCGATGGTCGGTAGAAGCGTCTTATCTTCAGAAAAGTCTGACTTTTTAAAATAATATGGGTCAAAACCACACACGTCTATCTTCTCTTTGTATCAACTCTTCGCTCGACTGTTCAAATCGTGGTAATACTGAGAAAATTCAGCATTGTTTACAGACACGCTTTCAGCAGCTGCCGTCCTAGTTCCTTTTTGTAGATCCACCATCATGGCAGACGTTCATGACGTAGCACGTTTTGATCACGTGGTTGCAAGTCATCTAAAGCACTCACTGCTGCATCGCTGTCCTTCGATCAGAGGTCACCAGGCATTGTGGGTAATCTCGGACTCTGTTCTCCAAAGTGAAATTTGACTGATGGCTGCAAAAGTCAGCTCGGAATTTGTTTACGAGATAAATCTTTGACTCAAGTCATCACGTTAAATTATTAACAGACAGTCTAAATCCAGGATGATCAACATTTATCCATTGGTCTCTAAACGTGCTATGAACATACTAAAAAAAAACTATATACAGGTGCAGCAGTGTACATTTCTCTTAAGTATTATAAGTGAAAAATGTTTATCTGTGGCTGAAACAATGTGAGAAAATCTTTTTCAAAGAAAAATCTCATGGATTTAACATGATTATTAAACTGACACCAAAATCAAGAGCAACTTTGTGGCGCGTAAATAGCCTGGGGTTATCTTTCAACATTTCCCATTAAGTTTGAGCACTTTTCTTAAATCTCTCACTCCAGCTTGTGCCCTTTTGGCAGTAATACAGGTTTCTAAGAAAATAAAAGGGAACCCTGTAGTCCATTTGCTATTTGGCTGTTTGTGATCTGTACACAGTCTGTGTCATGCACGAGATGTGACTGCTTATGGCGTTTCTCTTGTGAGAAACGTGATTGGAGAGCTGATGGGCTTGCACGCTTTAGAGGTGTGTGTCCTCTTCGTCAGGTATGTCGTCTTTGGCGAGGTTGTCAAAGGGCACGATCCAGCTGTCGTTAAACTCTCCGTTCGGTGCCGGCTTCTTTTCCGGCATCTCCTGCTGCACCTCCATGACCTCCAGCGTGGGGTTATCGTGGTAGCCGTTCTCCACCGTCTGCAGCTCTTCAGTCAGGTGTTGCTGTGTAGAAGTCATGGACATTGATGATTAAAGGTGTGGTCAGTGACACATTTACGGTATGGTCTGTATGTTTTTCACAGTTTTGAATTCATACTTTGTCCATGATGGTGATAGTTTTATTTGGGTTCTATTCTTTTATTGAATGGTCTTGTTAAAACGTAGTACACATGGTTTACGGGGGAATGTTTTTTTTTTAAGCAGTTTTCCCCCCTACTTTGTTTTATCATGGTAGGTTCCCATCCACTCTGCAATAAAAGATGTTTTTATATTCACTCTGAAGCAAAAACTAGTTTTTCCATCCTTAAACAGATGTTTTAATTTCGATTTATTTATCCTCCGCTGGCTGAAAGGCCCGAAACGGGATGTCTGTCTGTCCATCCCGGGAAGGGTACTCACCTTCTGAAATCAACTCCTCTTACAATTTTTGGATGAATTTCACGAAACTTGACAGGATTCATGATGTTATTAATACGCCTATTGAGGTTTTTCACCCACGTGACCAAGTCATGTGAGGCTGCCATTTTGGACGTCACGGCTCGAATCAGTTTGAATGCGAGGAAGGCGACAAACGAAAAACATAAAAGAAAAAGGAGCGAGATGCAGAAAACACCTTCACTATCCAGCGACGTAGGGCATTTACAGGGTGAGCAGAGGGAGAGGTATTTGCAAAAATTGAGGTTAGCAGGCTTAGAGAACGACGTTTACCTGCTTCCACCAGGATTGTTCACTGACGTACGGAAGTACACGAAGCCCTCATCTTTACCTGACTTCGGCCCACATGATCTGTATACCTATGTCGTTAAAAACCCATCGCCATACACAGGTATTGATCTGAAAGCGTATAAGAGTTTGGATGCCTACAAATATTTTGTGTCAGGCTGGGTAACATGCCTACATCAGCGGGTCGTCCCTGGAGCCGGTGGTCGCCATCTTATTACAGCTAAGGTTTGTTCACATTTTCATTTACTTTCAGTCCTCAAGATAAACAAAATGTTATTAAATGTCATTGAAATAACTTCTTAGTCTGTTGAGACATGGCCCGTTATAAATTTGCTGTTACCAGGCAATGACCAAGAACTGTATTATTAGGGTCGGTGTCTGTGTTGTAGCAGTGTACTAGCAGCTAGCTGTTAGCACTAGCTAATGTCAACAACATAGTAGCTAGTGTGTTACTGGAGCGATGTTTACGTTCAGTCATTTGGATGACTGTTAAAACCTTTCAGTCTCAAGTTTTTCCTTTACTGTATTTACTAGTTTACTGTAATTATGATCCGGCAGCTATTTACACCGGATCCAGTGTAAATAGCTGCCGGAGCGCGCTCCGGCTTGCTCCCCCTCAAATTAAGCAGCGCACTCCGGCTTGCTCCCCCTCAAATTAAGCAGCGCACTCCGGCTTGCTCCCGGAGTGCTCCGGCCGAGATTCCGGAGCGTGCTCCGGCTTGCTCCCCCTCAAATTAAGCAGCGCGCTCCGGAACCTCGGCCGGAGCACTCCGGGAGCAAGCCGGAGCGCGCTGCTTAATTTGAGGGGGAGCAAGCCGGAGCGCGCTGCTTAATTTGAGGGGGAGCAAGCCGGAGCGTGCTCCGGCAGCTATTTACACTGGATCCGGTGTAAATAGCTGCCGGATCATAATTACAGTAAACTAGTAAATACAGTAAAGGAAAAACTTGAGGCTGAAAGGTTTTAACAGTCATCCAAATGACTGAACGTAAACATTGCTACAGTAACATACCAGCTACTATGTTGTTGACATTAGCGAGCTTGACCTTCAAAATGGCGGACACCGGGGCGTCACGTGACCCTGTGACGTCAGGTGAAAAATCTCAATTGCAATTTTGTTCAATTCAGTCGCGGTTTACCAGAGTTATGGCCTTCTAGCATAGCTTTAGTTGCCGGCAGGGGATATTGTGCTCTCGGAGCACTCGTTGTTGTTGTTATTGACTTATAGTGCACGTGTTTACATTGAATATGCTCACACGCGTGTTACAGCAAACAAACTACAATAAAATAGTTAGCCTGTCTTACGGTACGCCTGAGTCAAACGCTGCACCTCACACGGGCCACACCCAAATAATAGGTTTTGCTCACCCACATTCGGCTTGGTCCATGCAAAGCACGGTGCCCGACCCGGACCTACAACATATAAATATAGTCGTCAAGTTTATTTGTATAGCGCTTTTAACAATACACATTGTAGCAAAGCAGTTTTACGGAAAATTAAAGGCTTTAAACATGAGCTAATTTTATCCCCAATGAGTAAGCCTGTGGCGACGGTGGCAAGGAAACACTCCCTCTGACGACATGAGGAAGAAACCTCGCGAGGAACCAGACTCGAAAGGGAACCCATCCTCATCCGGGTGATAACAGGCAACGTGATTATAAAGAGCTTGCTTCTATAACCGTGTCCTACAGAGTCACAAAGTATAACTGAAACCAGGAAATTCATGATAGTTTTCACATGAAGTCTGTTTTGTCGAAGTTATAAACTGTTCATTGGTGGATACTTGAGTGCAAAACTGTTCTGCAGTCCTAAAGTTAGCAAGTCAACTGTTGTCCTCGGACATAAAAGCATTACTGGAAGCGTCCAGAGCCGTCTTCCAAGTGCGCCTTTCGACTGTCCGTATGGGGCCGTCCTCCACAGGAGCAACGTGAGGAGGCTCCAGCCAGAAGTAGGGCGTCAGGATGGATCAGGCAAGTCATATATAAATAACTATAAATACAACACGAACTTCACTTAAATATTTATTATATACAAATTATATCTAGTTACTACCGTAATAGGAAAGAAAATGAAAGTTGAATATGCCTCAGGGAGGCTCGGGTCTTTATATCTACACTACTAAAGGAAGGCTCTCTATCTCTGTCTGTTCACCTGTGCAAATCGACATGGCTGGACGCACATACTCATGGACTGGTGACACCTCAGAGGGGCCCAAGATAACATTTCCGATTTGCCAAAACATGGGATTAGTGCTAATCCAACACGTTATTCATTTCCCATAGGCTACGTGCTCGTACTAACACACTGCGCGCAGCCTTGGTGCGGAATCCCCTCCCCGACTCGCCCGGGAGTTTCAATTGTACAGGGCCTCGCCGGAGACGTCCGTTAGGGCCGAGTCTACATCAGTGAGGAGATGCAGGGAGCGATTTCGCCCCGTGAAGAGCGCCATTCACGGGCAATAACGACTAGTTGGGAAACTGAACTAAGAGTTTGTCATCAGAAGATCTTGGGTTGTATCTAGGAGCAGTTTTGAGTTTTACTACTTCTGTAATATACACAGGAGTGAGGCCATTTAAAGCTTTATAGGAGAAAAAAAAAACGTTAAAATGTAAGCCGAATTCTGTAACTAATCAGCAACCAGTGGAGACAAAACAAGAAGGATGTGATGTGTCCAACATTGCAAGTTAGCCTTGCTGCTGCATTCTGTACACGTTGGAGTTTTTGTGCAGCTGATTACTAGGCGAGCCGTACAGGAGGGTGTTAGAGTAGTCAAAGCAGCTCGTTACGAAAGCCTGAACGCATATGAGTGCAATCAAACCTGAGAAACTTCCTAATTCTTCTGTGGGATGGTTCTTCTGCGTGTTCGTGTGTTACCTGGTTCTTCCTGTAGGATAAACGATGGTAGCCGCAATACAGAGCAAACACAATCAGGATGAGTGCCAGAGCACCACATGAAGCCATGATGGCGATCGATGTCGTGTGGAAATCTTCAGTCTGCTTTTCAGTCGACTACAGAGGGAGGGAGGGAGGGAGGGAGGGAAAAATCAGTGACTTCAAAAAAAGTATGTTACCCTGTAATACTTTTCGGTGATTTTCGCAATTTTGTCTTACCGTGCTGCTATCAGAATTATTCGGCGTCGTGGATGGATCGGATACTAAACAGAAATATTTCAGTATGTGAAAAACGGTACATTAGATACGGTGAATTTGCAAAAAAAAAAAAAAAGGCGTCATAGCCTCACCGATCAGGTGTATGTGTTTGTAAGTGGAAACACCACTTGTCTCCTTTCCAACCATGGTGCAGTTACCAGTTGCATTTATTATGCTCATGAGCTGGGCACAAACTTTTTCGTGCGTGTCCTGTGAACGTAATAAGTCCATGGTCAGTTCTAGATTTAATGGCACCCTTTAAGAAAATATCTTGGTCATACCTAGCTGTAGCTAGATCAATCATAGTGACCCTATATTCCAAATTAACAGATAGTGAACATAAGGGGGTGGTGTCGTGGTTAGCACTGTTGCCTCACAGCAAGAAGGTTCTGGGTTCGAGCCCAGTGGCCAATGAGGGCCTTTGTGTGTGGAGTTTGCATGTCCTCTCCGTGTCTGCGTGGGTTTCCCCAACAGTCCAAAGACATGCAGGTTAGGCTAATTGGAGGCTCTAAATTGACCATGAGCGTGAATGATGGTTTGTCTCTATGTGTCAGCCCTGTGATGACCTGGCGACTTGTCCAGGGTGTACCCCGCCTCTCGCCCATAGTCAGCTGGGATAGGCTCCAGCTTGCCTGCGACCCTGCACAGGATAAGCAGTTACGGATAATGGATGGATGGATGAACATAAAGTGAGGCAATCAGTAAACCCTGTGGTTGAATTGAGAGCCCCGGGGGGGGGGGGGGGGGGGGGGAAGATGAACGTAGCTATGATGCAATTGTAGCTATGACTGACAACTTCTTGTCCCTCCTTCCTGACGACACTCCAGGGTGTGAACACCAATTGATAAGGGTCGAACTTGTCGTGTTGCCAGTCTCCTAAGAATTTCATTAATTTGATATGGTGACCATCATGAAAGGCAAATATTGTGGAGTCTGATCAAGGCATTACAAGTGCCTGCAGACGTTACAGGAAAAAGCTTGGTGCTGTTAATCTCACTGGAGGAGTTTTCATCAAATATGAACAACTACTTCAGTCCATAGACAGCAAGGGCTGTAGGCGCACAACTGATGAGATTTTAAAGGTCCCATGGCATGGTGGTTTGTTGATGCTTTAAACGGGCTCGTGGAGGTTTCCGGATGTTATATCCGCAGCCTTTCTCGAAATGAACCCTCGGCACGTAGATATAGCCTCCTGGGAGAAAGCCCCATTTCAGTGCTTTTCCCAGTGCGTCGTTTTGCTAATGAGAAGCAGGAGGCGGGGAAGGGTAGAGGGTGGGGGCGGGTCTTATCATTAATATTCATGACATGTAAACGTGTTACCTCTGATTGGCTAACAGCACTGTGACGCTCCCTCCAGTGGGTCAGAACAAGCGGATGTGGGTGTCTTACTATGGCGAGAGAGAAGGAACAAACCGCGAAGGGAAAAATACCGCGCGCTGACGTCATTAAGGTGCGACGCGAGGAAATAAAATAAATTCAACAAATGTTTGGGTTTTTACTGAACAAACAAAGAAATAAAATGAACGAGTGACTTAAAAAAAAGAATGTGGGTGTCTTTGTAAAAACTGTTTTGATTGGCTATTATAACAGAGCATGCTGCATGCTTTTTGGTTTTGTAGCGCAGAGTACCTGGCTAACTGCAGGAAGCGGTTAGCTGCACAGCTAATGTAGCCATTGCAAGGCTAACGCACCGATTTTAAAACACGGCAAAACATAAGCTCATAAGTTACAGTCAATTTCCAGACTAAACTCAGTTTAACAGAGCATGCTGCATGCTTTTTGGTTTTGTAGCGCAGAGTACCTGGCTAACTGCAGGAAGCGGTTAGCTGCACAGCTAATGTAGCCATTGCAAGGCTAACGTGACACCGATTTTAAAACACGGCAAAACGACTTAACAGTTATACACTTACTTGTTCGGTGTTTGTGGCTGATGCGGCAGGGATGCTTGGTACGGACCCAGGCTTCAGTGACAGTTGATGTGCAAAACCTGCCCTGTACTGTCCCAAGTTGTGGAAACATTCATCAGGAAAATGCTTCCGACAAACATACACCGTCTTAGGTAGACTCGACGGCGTATTATTGAAGTAAATAAAATTAAGCCACTGCGTCTTCAGGGGCTCTCCCGTCGGCAGTAAAAACAGACTCTTTTCTGTGTTGTCACATCCATGTACAGCGCAACTTCCATGTTTGGTGGCAACTTTTGAGCTGGGCGGGCAATCCATACAGTGGGTGGGAATCCAGAGGGGGGGCGTGGGGATCATCTCCCTTGCTGACGTAGGCAAGGGAAGAGTTTATCAACGCGCTGTTTTGACGCGCCATTCTCAAATCTTGGGCATAGTTTGGTTTACACATTATGAAATTTCTAGCCACTGGGGTGACTTAAGAAGGTCAGAGGAACTCATTTTAACGTTAAAAAACCTCAGAAAGTGAAAATTTCATGCCATGGGACCTTTAACAGTCCATCGCTGGTGTGTCGACGGCATTTAAACTTCGTGGAACCCATGCTTCTCCAAGCTTGATCAGTGAAGAGTAGCCAGTTGCAATATGCAGCTAACTGCATGTCTTTGGACTGTAGGGGAAACCCACGCAGACATGGGGAGAACATGCAAACTCCACACAGAAAGGCCCCGTCGGCTGCTGGGCTTGAACCTAGAACCTTCTTTGCTGTTAGGCGACAGTGCTAACTGCTGTGCCACCCCAAATATTAACTGGATGCAGATAAATCGAAAACCATTGTTTTGGAGAAAAAGTTTCGTATCCACAAAGGGCTGGTGTGGGTGCGGGTTTGCATTAATTTGCAATCAGTTGATCTCGTCTTTTTTTCCTTAGACAATCAGGTCTGGTTTAGCTTAGTTGGAATGAAGACCTGCTTCCACAGCAACCCTTTCTGGACACACCTAACTAAAAGGACAACTGAAGTCCTTTTTTAAACTTGCTTTATTTCTTAATTAACGTGTTATTCAATTACGTTTTCGGTTTTAGTAACCTTATATCGTGACTCGTATTGGCAACTAATCGCAATTATATATTATACTTATCGGCCTATTCGGTTTTTAGCCATGTTGAATTTAGTGCGTTTGGCAGGTGTCGCTTATCTGCGCGATCTTCACGAGACTTGTGCGAGACTTCGAAACGTGAAGTGTCAGCCAGGTGTCGGTGCCGCCATTTTGAAAACCGTTTTCCAAATGAAGTATTGCACAAAAACGAGTTTAATTGACGATTACTGCTGACTTTTTTCAAACTTTCCTGATTGCTATCAAAACAAACAAAACTTCCGGCTTGATCACGTCAGCATTCGAAAGAGGGCGCGCGCGCCTTTTGACAACGTTGGCAGATGATCACTTTGATTTCCGCTGTACGTTTTACTTCCGTCCTACGATGTCTCGCACAGGTCTCAACGAATCTCGTTTACGGCCGTCGCTTTGACATACGGACTGATATATTACAGAGCATATTTCAAACACTTGCTATAGCAGCGACAAAATAGCGATCAAACATGCATTCCGATATTTAATAAAATGAGAAATAGAATTTTGATGATAAAAAAAAAATTACTTTCAGTTTTCCTTTAAGGTATTTATACATACAGCGCGATTTGTCAAAGATTTTTTTTCCATCCATCAATATAATTTTCAAACAACTATCCCGTAAATTAAATTAACACTTTCACATTGAAGACGAATGCTAGTGTGTGAAAAAGCAACTTTTTTTTTTTTGCAGCAGGTTCAATTTTACGAAAATTTTGTTCGTGAAAGGAGCATGTTCAACCAATCAGGGGGCAGGTCGTGGAAACGCCATCACGCTTTTGCTGGCTTGACGGAGTCTTGTTTATTTTGTCTCAAAACCCAGTGCTGTTTGAAAAGGGCAACAAAAATTAAAATGACTAAAGACGACGTCTCAAAAAAAAAAAAAAAAAAATTAGGAGAGCAGTTCGGCAATGAAGTGTGTACAGTCCATGGATTGTGGTCTACTTTGTGATGTGGTGAAGCTCATCAGTCTCAGCTAATCCTCAGCCAAGCAGTGAACCTCCCCACGTTCTTGCCTACTTCTCAGATAGAATAGAATGTACCCAAGATTTCTGCTCCCCTCTTTTTTTTTTGTAAAAGAATAAGCCCCAGTTTATCATCACTCGACTGCATCGTCCTGCAATTATTTTTGTGGAATGCTCACACAATCGTGTCACGTTTAAAGTGGATATTAACCCTTTGGTGACTGACCCCTTGAAAATCGTTCCTCCAGGAACGATGACGTTTCAGTTGTCAAAACAACGGAAAAACTAAAATACAAGAGCATTTTGTTTTGTGCATTGTGACGCATCTTTCTGTTTTGTATTTTAGTTTTTCCGTTGCCTTGACAACTGAAACGTCATCGTTCCTGGAGGAACCATTTTCAAGGGGTCAGTCACCAAAGGGTTAATGTTGTGTTAAATGCAGGCTTGTAGTACTCGAGTCCAGGAGTCGGACTCCAGTCCGACTCGTGCCCTGATTTTAAGGACTCGTGACTTGACTTAGACTTGAGCGCTGATGACTCGGACTCGTGCATTAACTGCATTCGGACTCGTAAATTGGAGACGAGGACTTGGATTTCATTTTTTTGGTAACATGCCGCCATAATTTGGCGTAAGATATTTTATATCTACATTAATTTTTATACTAATTTTGTGCCAGAGAATGCACATTCACCTGTTCATACGTCATGTTCAGGAACAAACTAACGTTAATGGCGCTAAAATGCCTGGAGAGATGCCGCTAGGATTGTCCGCTTTGCTTCTACAGACTTCTCGTGCAGTGGGAAAAAATGCACTGCTGTGTGTTCCATATGTAAAAGAACTATCGAGGAGACGACGGGGACGACCTTGAACTTCACTCGTCATTTGACAAGACTCCACCCAGAGAAGGAAGTGACACGCTATGTTCATTGCTCTGTTGATAGTGGGTGGGGCTTGCTTGCTGAGCGATGAACTAGCTAGTGCTAACCCTCTCATGTTATTTGCCCTGTTAATAGTGGGCGGGGCTTGCTGAGTGATGAACAAGCTGTTTATCTGTAGCCTGTTAACTAAAATGGTGCAGTCGAGCAGTAACGTTAGTCCAACGCAGTAGCAGAGACGCTTTCACATAAAAGCAGCAACAGCCACCGTCAAATGGTGCGATTGGAGTCGTGTTCTCGGACTGGACTCGACTCGAAATTTTCTTCAATAACTTGGATTTGACTCGGACTTGAACATTGGGGACTCGAGACTGGATTCGGACTCGAGGTTTAGTGACTCGACGACAACACTGGTTAAACGCGTAAATTTTTTTTCGCACTTTCATATACTTTTTTCTTATCACGCTGAATGTGTAATGACCTTCAGGAGAGATTCTTGGCGTTAAAATAAAACCAAACGGCATCAAAGCCAAACTCAAAAAAAAAAAAAATCCTTATTTAAATATACTATCCATTTTGTGTTTGCTGAGTAATTCTGTTGTGGATGGAGCTTGATGGAAAGCTAAACAGGTGACCTTACCCCAGTCGGCACAGGAGTTACGGTCGTCTGTAGGAGAGAAAATGAATTTCATGATCAACACGAAGCAGTGAGAATCAAAATGTGTTAAATGAATATATTTCAAACAAAAACAAAAATCCTTACATTGAATTGTTCTGATTTGGGGGCTGCTTCTGTTTTTCTTTCCGTTTCTGCTGGTTTTTTTGTTGTTGTTGTTGTTTCTGGACTTGTCGTACGGGACGTTCCTGATGTATGGGGCTTGGAGGGTTCTCCTCCATTTGCAGATTTTGTAACTAAAATAAAATAAAGCAATTTAATTGATTTATACATTTAGTCACCACTTCAGCACCAGACACTAACAGTATGACGTTTATTCAGAATTGAACGTAACCTGTTTGAAAGCATTTGTTAGTGCACTACGCTTTTAGATTAGAATCTTTTTCTTTTCTTTTGTATTCAAATGGGAATATGGTGTATTTTCCACATCAAAGATCCCAATTTTTTGGATTGTTTTTAGATGTGACGACACACCCAACGTTCCTGCTTTCACACAACTTACACTACGTTCAGACTGCAACCTGAAACGACCCATATCCGATTTGTTGTGAAATCCGATTTTTTTGTTAGGCCGTTCACATTACCAATTATATGAGACTTGTATGCGATCTCCAATATGAACGGAAAACGACCCAAAAGTGTCCCGCATGCGCAAATTGACACGTAATAAGCACATCTACGTAAACAAAAAAAAAGCGCACTCATGTTTAATGATTTCTTGTTTGTTTGTTTGTTTAATTATCTGGTTAGTGTTAAAGTGTGAGGTCTCGTGTGTGTTTTTGTTTCTGAACTGAAATGAAAACGTGTAGCCTGGTAACGAGGGTTGACTCCTAAATATGTCTCTAATTTCTATACAAGTGCACTACATGTTACTAGGAAGTAATGGATTTTTAAACTCTATATAGTGCACTCGAGCTTCAGTAGGCAGTCATTTGGGATACGGCCGCTGTATTACCAAACTCTTAATTCAGGCTTAATAATTTGCACATATTTATTTCGTCATATTAATAAACTTTTTCTACATTTTTATCAATATTTATTTAGATTGTTTATAGCCAGCTGAATTCTGCAACTTCTCTCAGCACTGGCTCAAGGTGCAGAAACACCAGTGCAGTTTGCGATGGAGATGAGGCGAGACCTGGCGATGTGGTTTTTGTGGCGGCGGCGGAACTCACACAATAATCTGATTAATGTGGGCAGCAGACTAATGAGACCGAAGGTGTCAAATTACTGGAAATTTCCAGAACAATCTTATAATCTTGTAATACAGGATGGTTTAAGTTATAAATCAGTTATAGAAACTGTTTTATTTAATCAGGCTAACAGATCAACATCCAGGTCCCTACCAAATCCACCATTAGCTTGATCAATTCTATAAAAGTCTGTTTAAATTCTGAAAACTGTATAAATATTGTTGTTTTCCACCAAAGAGGCGGGATTAGCCAACGCAGAATAGTGACGTTTGTCTCTTGTTGATGACGTGTAGGTCGCATGAATGCGACCTGTCCGGTCAGACTGCAGTCGCATGTGAAAATAACGGATATGCATCGGAATTAGGACCACATATCCAAGCGGCCTGGGTCGCATGTGAAAAAAATCGGATCTGTGTCGTTCAGATTGTCAATAACAAATCGGATACAGGTCGCATATGGGCAAAAAAATCGGATATGGGTCGTTTCAGGGTGCAGTCTGAACGTAGTCAAATATTATTTCAGGAAATTACTAATAACAAAACATTCAAGTGCACAGATTCATCAATAAAGTCACGTAAAGCCTACTTTAAAACAACTCAAGCTATAAAGTCTGGCTTGAAGAGCTTTTATTATGTGGATGGTCCTCTTTCTATGTTCAATAAATATAAATCCCATTTAAAAAACAAAAAAAACAACTTTCCAATACACAGTACTGTGCAAAAGTCTTAGGCACCCTATTTTTCCCCTTTTTTTTTTCATACAAGCTTCGTTACAGATTTCTATTTTATGGCTTCTCCATTATCGAGTCAGTACAAAAACGTTTTAGAGTTTCAAATGTTTGTTTTCCAGCACAAATTTAAGTGTTACAGGAAAAAAAAATTGTATCTGAGCAGCATATTACATAAAAGAGCACTTTTCAGATTAAAAAAGAAAACATAATGAAGGCTGCTGGGGTTTTGGTGCAAAATGAAGAAGCGAGTGTGGCTGGTTCTGGAAGATGCTCAGTAAAACCTACAGCTCATTTCCTTATAAAACTATAAAGCGTCCTTATAAAGGGTCGTCTCACACCAAATATTGACTTTGACTTTGTTTCATTTCATTATTTTTCAGCCATTTTTGGTCTACAGCGTTTCTTTACATGTGCCTAAGACTTTTGCACAGAACTGTGTACACACACATTCTATCCACATTCACTGGATATGAGCACTCGTGTGATCTGATTGACGACTCTACTACTAGGCTATCGGCTTATATACCATGAGTAGAGAAAAACAAAACAGCGGCGTTACTGAAGCAACCGAGGACGAAATAAAAACTACTCAAAAACAAAACCCCAAAAAATAAAATAAAAAAAGAAGCAACAAAATATGGAATAAAAGTGTTTGATGGTAAGAGCGTATTATAATAATAATAATTATAATTATTTTTCACAAATTGCTACCGTCATTTCACCGGTTTGTTTACATTCTAAGCGGAAATTATTTTGTCGGAAGTTATGTACAAAATTATTTATTGAATTTGCAAAAAATAAAAATGCTGCTTCTCAAAATCCAGTGAATGTGGATAGAATAAAAGTTATTCCACTCAATCTCGTCGTACATGGCTTATAGAGGATGTGCAGTCACATGACCCGTCCGTGTGTACTCCGCCATATTGGACGGCTTCAGGATAGTTTACCTTGCGCGAGCGTAATGGATCCAGGGAGTAATCCCCAAGAAAATTCGGAAAATACCCCATCTACATCGCGCGATAACTTGTCTAAGTTTGTTCAGCATCTTGAAGGTGACGTGAGGCAGCGTTACGTGGAAAAGTGTTCCAGGTTGGGGATTGCAGATCCGTACAACTTGCCGCAATCCTTGTTCAGGGAAATTTGGAGCTGCGGTGCCGGCGATTTGCCCAATCTGGCCTACCACGACATTTACAATTTTCTTGTTAATCGTGAATCGTGTTACACTGGCAAAGCCCTTAAAGCTTACAAGAGCCTGGAAGCTTATAAATATTTTGTTGCGGGATGGGTATCCCAACTATACCTCTGGAAGGTTCCGAAGAAGAATGTCTACTTGATAACCTCACGGGTAAGTGGCATTAAGACGTTTATCATAAAGAGACTATGCAGGACGTTTTATCGTAAGAATGTTCGAAATCTAAACTCAGTTCCAGATAATGACAGGGTTGTAAATATGCATGTTTTTGTCTGAAAAAAAAATATCACAAATCACCGACTATGCAGTTATCATTCAATCCGAAAATCAACTTAACAGATGTACTAGGAGTATTGAATTAGAAGATTACGCCTACCTGATATGAAGTGTTCACTACAAATTCGGCTGGTAGAACTGGGGTACCAGTTTTCTCTTCGCACAGCGGACACCCATTTTGCGCGCGTCTCCTCGTCTGCGGGGAATCTCTAAAATGACAGGCCCTCCTTTTGGCCCTGTCTATTGGTACAACCAAATGCTGAACAAGATATAACCATTCTCGAAAGATCTACTCCCACACACTTGATAATTAGAACGGGTTCGTCGAAGTTCTATGCGCGGACTTGCCGTCCAAAATGGCAGATAAACAAATATCACGTGACGTCACGTGCACGCTCTCTATAGCCAAGTCAGTGCTACGCGCCTCATCGGGTATCAGTTCATGTACGACTCGATTTCATGGAATAATTATAAAATATAATGAGCTTTAAAAATGCCTGAGCTGCTACCTGAAAAATCAAACATACAAGAAAATGTGTGTAATTAATGGAGTTTGAATAAAAGTATACAAATAAAGGATTTTTGTTGATGATTATCCATTTCTTCCTCCATTTTGCGGAAGTATTAGTTATTAAAAATCTGGATACTTTGATAGCCCATTGACTAGTTGGTTAGCTAGGTCACAATAATTTGCACGTTCCCGTTAAAGGTGCTTTTGGTAAAATTGGCTTCCCTTCTTCCTTCCTCTTCATTTTCATATTTCAAGTCGAATGTTAGTCGTAAAAAATTTGGCCTGTCCGCTGATTGTCACGAACTCTGCTGTAGTTTCAACCATTTCAAACTAGGAAGTGGAATTTTACAAATGAACTGTTGCATAAAAGTGTCTAAACTCTTACCTGTTGCAGAATTTGTTGTATCGTGTTTAGAAGGTGTGGCAGTAGATGTTAACGAAGTTCCTGGAGCAGTGCTAGGGTTTTTGGTAGTTCCTGAAGTTTTGGTATCGATGACTCCCGGACTAGTGGCAGTGGAGGTGGGATTTAGCGGAACACTAGTAGTTGTGTTCAGAGTTCCTGTAGTAGTGGTAGGAGAGACTGTACTGTGTTGTGTCGTGTTTGGAACATTAGTACTTAAGCTAATCTGTGCCACTGTTTTGCTTTGTGCAACATTTATAGTTGTTGGATGTGATACTGAAGTGGTGCTGCTGTTCTGCTTTTCATTTGTCGGAGGTTCGGTCGAGTGTTTCTTGCTCTGAGTAGTAGGAGTGACTTGTGGAAGAGCAGATAAAGTGGATGTCGCTTGCTTTGTGGTTTGGGAGAGTGACTGGGTACTAGAGGTTGGTCCTGAAGTACTGTCTCCAAGAGAAGGAGGTTGGGGTGTTGGAATTGGTGTAGTTTTTGGTGCTGGTGGTGGTAATGGTTTATTAGTGGTTCCTAATGTGTTAGTTGTGGTGATCTTGCTCATAGACTCAGTTTGTGAAGTGGGTTGTTGGCTTTTAGTTCCAGTTGGCGTTGTGCTACTGCCGGCAGAGGAGATGGTGCTCTTGTCTTGGAGGAGAGAAGCTGGAGAAAACGATCCATAATTAGTGCACACGTTAACATTGATTGCAATATGAGTAGTCATGTAGCAACACACATTTGTAGCATTGTTCTCGCTGATGTGAAAATATGGAAGCATACAGGGTTAGGAAAGCCATCTTGGTCTGGGTATCTTCTCAGATACAGTAGATTCAACTCCTCCTTTGGGTTGGGTTGAGTTGAATGGAGTGCATCAGACCTTTTTGCCAAAAATTGTTACACCATGAAATATGAGGTTGCACAAATTACTGACGACACAAAATAAGAAACCAAGGTTCAAGCTCTGCAGTGTCTGTTGGTGATGCAGATTTGATGCTCGTTACTGCTTAATCCTCTCAAACTGAACCTTGGAGCTTAGCTAATCGTGTTAATATTTCTTATTCAGTCTGAAGCTTGGTGAGATGTAAGGCTCCTTTATGTAAGGAGCCTCCAGTGGCAGTGCTTTGTAGCTGTCAGGAGTAATGCAGTAACTGTTTTTTTTTAGGTTTCTGGAAGGCTTTGTGGTGTCAAGACAGCAAGCTGCATTTTTTTTTTGATGGAAGGACTGTTTATAGCTGCTGTAACTTGTGTTAAGATGAATGAACCCAGTTTTTTGGAGGTTCTACAACATTCAATGCAACTGTTTATATTACTTTTGGCAAAGTGTCGGAATCAATCACTTCAGGATGTTCCACCGTTGGAAACTAATCAACTTTGAGTTGGAAATGGCTGCGTTAAAGCTGCCCGTATTTGATGAGCTCATCTTACCATAAGGCTGATGAGCTGTTGCCATGGTGTGGTGTCTGTCGTCCACGATTCAGTTAAATTGTATCTCCGCTGTCAGTTCTCCACAGGTTTCCGTTCTGGTTTGTTTTTGTTTGAAAGAACTCATCACTCTGCACAAAACTCGGTGGTTGTTTTTGTCAATTTTTTGCTAACGAGTTACTAATTCAGCCGAATTAACCAATTTTCCAGGCCTCTCACTAAAATTGTATCTCCTCTCTTACAACCCCGATTCCAAAAAAGTTGGGACAAAGTACAAACTGTAAATAAAAACGGAATGCAATAATTTACAAATCTCAAAAATTGATATTGTATTCACAATAGAACATAGACAACATATCAAATGTCGAAAGTGAGACATTTTGAAATTTCATGCCAAATATTGGCTCATTTGAAATTTCATGACAGCAACACATCTCAAAAAAGTTGGGACAGGGGCAATAAGAGGCTGGAAAAGTTAAAGGTACAAAAAAGGAACAGCTGGAGGACCAAATTGCAACTCATTAGGTCAATTGGCAATAGGTCATTAACATGACTGGGTATAAAAAGAGCATCTTGGAGTGGCAGCGGCTCTCAGAAGTAAAGATGGGAAGAGGATCACCAATCCCCCTAATTCTGCACCGACAAATAGTGGAGCAATATCAGAAAGGAGTTCGACAGTGTAAAATTGCAAAGAGTTTGAACATATCATCTACAGTGCATAATATCATCAAAAGATTCAGAGAATCTGGAAGAATCTCTGTGCGTAAGGGTCAAGGCCAGAAAACCATACTTGGTGCCCGTGATCTTCGGGCCCTTAGACGGCACTGCATCACATACAGGCATGCTTCTGTATTGGAAATCACAAAATGGGCTCAGGAATATTTCCAGAGAACATTATCTGTGAACACAATTCACCGTGCCATCCGCCGTTGCCAGCTAAAACTCTATAGTTCAAAGAAGAAGCCGTATCTAAACATGATCCAGAAGCGCAGACGTCTTCTCTGGGCCAAGGCTCATTTAAAATGGACTGTGGCAAAGTGGAAAACTGTTCTGTGGTCAGACGAATCAAAATTTGAAGTTCTTTATGGAAATCAGGGACACCGTGTCATTCAGATTAAAGAGGAGAAGGACGACCCGAGTTATCAGCGCTCAGTTCAGAAGCCTGCATCTCTGATGGTATGGGGTTGCATTAGTGCGTGTGGCATGGGCAGCTTACACATCTGGAAAGACACCATCAATGCTGAAAGGTATATCCAGGTTCTAGAGCAACATATGCTCCCGTCCAGACGACGTCTCTTTCAGGGAAGACCTTGCATTTTCCAACATGACAATGCCAAACCACATACTGCATCAATTACAGCATCATGGCTGCGTAGAAGAAGGGTCCGGGTACTGAACTGGCCAGCCTGCAGTCCAGATCTTTCACCCATAGAAAACATTTGGCGCAGCATTAAACGGAAGATACGACAAAAAAGACCTAAGACAGTTGAGCAACTAGAATCCTACATTAGACAAGAATGGGTTAACATTCCTATCCCTAAACTTGAGCAACTTGTCTCCTCAGTCCCCAGACGTTTACAGACTGTTGTAAAGAGAAAAGGGGATGTCTCACAGTGGTAAACATGGCCTTGTCCCAACTTTTTTGAGATGTGTTGTTGTCATGAAATTTAAAATCACCTAATTTTTCTCTTTAAATGATACATTTTCTCAGTTTAAACATTTGATATGTCATCTATGTTCTATTCTGAATAAAATATGGAATTTTGAAACTTCCACATCATTGCATTCCGTTTTTATTTACAATTTGTACTTTGTCCCAACTTTTTTGGAATCGGGGTTGTATTTCTCATCCAATTTCAGTTCTGATCCATGTTTTGGGTAGATCTTCTCTTGAGGAACAAAACTTGGTTGTTTGCTTGTTGGTTTTCCTGTTGTAAACAACTTGTTTTTGAGTTAAATCGCATCTCCTCCGTCAATTCTCAATGGATTTCAGTTCTGATTGTTTTGTTTAAAAGAACTAGTCATTCTGTACGAAACTTGGTCATGGGTTTGTCAATTTTTTTTGCTAATGAACTGCTAAACAGGTCACCTTAACGAGTTTTCGGACTTTTCACTAGAATTGTATCTCCTCTTGCAGTTCTCACCCGATTTCAGTTCTGATCCATGTTTTGGGTAGATCTTCTCTTGAGGAACAAAACTTGGTTGTTTGCTTGTTGGTTTTCCTGTTGTAAACAACTTGTTTTTGAGTTAAATCGCATCTCCTCCGTCAATTCTCAATGGATTTCAGTTCTGATTGTTTTGTTTAAAAGAACTAGTCATTCTGTACGAAACTTGGTCATGGGTTTGTCAATTTTTTTTGCTAATGAACTGCTAAACAGGTCACCTTAACGAGTTTTCGGACTTTTCACTAGAATTGTATCTCCTCTTGCAGTTCTCACCCGATTTCAGTTCTGATCCATGTTTCGGGTAGATCTTCTCTTGAGGAACAAAACTTGGTTGTTTGCTTGTTGATTTTCCTGTTGTAAACAATTTGTTTATTTTCAGTTAAATCGCATCTCCTCCCTCAGTTCTCGATGGATTTCAGTTCTGGTCGTTTTATTTGAAAGAGCTAGACGTCCTGCACAACGCTTAGTCATTGTATTGTCAAATTTTTTTGCGAACAAATTCGTGATTAGGTTAACTTAACACATTTTCTTCTGACTAGAATTGTATCTCCTCTCTCATTTATCATGCGAATTCAGTTCTGATCGATGTTTTGGGTCGATCTTCTCTCCGGGAACAACATTTAGTCCTTTGTTGATTTTTCCTGTTGTACACAATTTGCCGTGGAGGTTGGTCCTCTATCGCACTGTCACATTTCAGTTCTGTTTGATGCTTTGGTCGTCATGGTTGTTTTGATGGCAGGCCAGATGAGCTACTATGTCCATGACGTTCTGGTTATTTTTCTATAACGGGATGCTTGGTCATATTTATTTATATACTTCTTATAGCTGAAGTTAGCCTGAGGGGAATCAAATGTTGTGTAATTTTATGCTGCATGATTCATATATGATGAATGTTGGGTTTGGTTTGTGTGCAGTGTCTCCTCTTGGGTAGCTGTAGTGGTAATTATATTAGATTGTAGTAAATAATAAATTTTTTTTTGTCCATTGTAATCACTTTTTTTTCTCTTCCCAACAGATGTATGAAAATATCTTGTAATAAAAAAACGTGAAAAATGCTAGAGGTGCTTGGGGTCAGAGGAACTGAAATGTGAGGGTCGTCCCCCCACCACACACACACACACACACACACACACTTTCACACTTGGCCACAGTCTTTATGCACGCAAGGCATCCTGTTCCTTTTCGATTGTTTTCCACTTGCACCTATTTTTACCCAATTTCATAAACACATTGCGTGGGTCAGGATGCCCTGTGCTTTCCACCCATTAGGTTTGTGAAGAAAATAATAACAGCTTCATATCATCCAGATCTTTTTTTTTGTACCAGCAGTAGCATTGTCGGTGTTTGAATTCCTCTGATGTCGGCCTTCGGAAATTCAATGCCGTTCATAATCCTTGACCCGTCAAGTCCTTTTCTTTCGTTTTTTAAATTTTGTTCAGCAGCTGTGCCTTATTGGGAGCCATTTCTATTTATAATTCACAGGACAGAGTGAGCGAAACAATAAGCTAGGAAGTAACACGCCTGCTCTTAATGGAGAGGACGAAACAATAGCGGGCAACCTCAAGAGACTGAGAAGAATGCCTTTTCCCCATCTTACACACACCGACGTGACTCTTAATGCTGCGAGTACATAGACATTGTATAGACACCTTTTACGAGGCTTTGTGTGTAATACCCAGCACAGGAAAGCAAAAGGAAAGAAGAAAAAATGCTCGTCAAAAGTTTGGACACACCTGCTTGTTCAGAAGTTTTTCTGTATTTGGGCCGTTTTCTACATTGTAGAATAATACTGAAGACATCGAAACTATGAAATAGCACATACGAAATTACGTGGTAAACAAAAACTGTCAAAAAACCTAAATAATGGCTCTTTGCACATTATTGGCATTATCCTAACCAGATTCATGAGGTGGTCACCTGGAATGCTTTTCAGTTAACAGGTATGCCTTGTCAAAAATTAATTAGTGCAATTTCTTGCCGCCTTAATGTGTTTGAGATCAAACAGTACCGTATTTTCTGGACTATAAGCCGCTACTTTTTTCCTAGGTTTTGAACCATGCGGCTTATACAAAGGTGCGGCTATTCTGTGGATTTTTCTTCCACCGCTAGGGGCGCTCTAACCGGAAGTAGAATCAAAAATAAGATAGACTTGCCGCCTTAATGTGTTTGAGATCAAACAGTAAATAATCAAAATTAGGGTTGCACTGAATCTAAGATTCGGTTTCGGATTCGGCTGAATCTTGGCCTTTTTAAAGGGGTTCGGTTTCGGCCGAACCCTAGAGCGCCGACCGAACCGAATCCTATGTGCGGTGCACGTGCATGCGATTACGTCGTCGATGTTTAGGAGAAGATAGCCTCCATTGTGCTTGCAGTCGAAATCGAAAATGGAAGCAGTGAGCCGAAAGAGTGTTGTGTGGCAGTACTTTCAAGTGAAAGAGGGAGATTCAAGTCGCGCAACATGCACACTTTGCAGTACAGAGTTGTCTCGTGGTGGGAAAGATGCTAAACAGTACACAACATCTCTGCTGTTAAAACATCTTCGCTCAAAGCATCCGATGGAGTACGAGTTGTGCATGGCCGAATCTAACGTCAGTGATAGCCTGGGCCCGCCCATCCTAAGTGTGACGCAACACGAGGGCCTGTTGCGAGCTTAGTCTGGCCAGGCAAGCTATCTCCAGCTCTTCCAAGCTCCTGAAAAATCGGGAGCCAATCAACTTTGAGCATCTCCAACGGCCCTGGGTAGAGGCGTGTTCAAGGCACTGACGTAGTAGAACTGCGACCGGAAGCCATAGATTGTTTACAGAATCTATGCCGGAAGCGCTTCATTCACTAGAAACATTACGAACATGGAGCAGCGGCAAGCCTTTGACACAGCGGTAGATGCTGTATTGAAAGCATTCAACGGGAAGTTCTCATTGAAAACGGAGCAAAGAGCAGCCCTGGAGGTATTTATCTTCTTCCTGTTACTCAAGCAGTTTCCGTCGCGTCACATACGTCAGAGGAAAGAGTGATGTGATTGGTTTAAGCTTCGTCACAGCCTTTTCTGGCTTCGACCAGTAGCAAACTGAGGCGTTTCAGGGAGGCGGGTCAACCACGCGCTTTGGGAAACGGTTGGGCTTAATATCTTTGCCAGACCAAATGCTCGCAGAGCTTTGAAGTTGCGTTAGCCAGACTACGTCAGTGAGGCTTCAGGTACCGCAACCGCACAGTCACAGACAAAAAGTGGTACTAAGACCACCATTACCAACGCTAGCTATAGAACTAGGTTGTTAATAAAATAGCCTACGTGGAGACATGTTCGAGTTTTTTGTGCTACACTTTGTTTAATGTATCTAACTAAGCCTACAGTTGTAAGTGCTTGAAATTGAAGTGAAATAGCCTATAATTTATGTTCCATGAGTGTAAGCATTAAACATGATCAAGATCCCCAGTAAGTTTTTTTTTCCTGAGGAAAACAGATTCAGCATTAAATATCACCTTTTTGTTTGAAAATTAAGTAGGCTTGCATGTATGCAAGAGTTAAAATGTAAATGTGCTACGTTTTGCTGCATTCTATTTGCAGAGATTTTTTTTTTTTTTTACTTTTTTTTTGTTCAACAAAGAGCACTTTAGCAATGGCTCACTGTTACTGACAGGCCTTATTCTTTTAGCAATAATGTCACTTTTTGCTCTTTTTTTTTTTTTTAAAGATTTTTTTTGGGCTTTTTTCACCTTTATTGGATAGGACAGTGTAGAGACAGGAAATGAGCGGCAGAGAGAGACAGGGAGGGATCGGGAAATGACCTCGGGCCGGAATCGAACCCGGGTCCCCGGATTTATGGTATGGCGCCTTATCCACCTGAGCCACGACGCCCCCCTTTTTACTCTTTTTCTTTGTTCTTTATAATGGACACTATACTAAAGCCTGTACACTGAATGCCTTTAAGCTGAAAATTTCAGTGGTGTTCTCTAAGACCCCGTCCACACGTAGCCGGGTATCTGCTAAATCGAAGATATTTTTCTACGTTTTGGCCCGTCATCCACATGAAAACACATCAAAAACGAATATTTAAAAAAACTCCGGGCAAAGTGAAGATTTTTGAAAACTCCGTGTATGCCTTTTCGTGTAGACAGAGATAACCGGAGTTTTGCGTTTTAGAACGTCACAATCTGCGCCAAAAAAAATGACAACAAATCTGCCCTGACGTCAAACGTGCGACCTTTGTTTACTGCAGAAGCCAGATTAAGCATGGACAAAGAGTAATGGATCGGAGTAGTGCCTTGAAAGCGTTAATTATTGTGCAGGTGCTATTCTGATGTGATTAGGGGGTAGGATTTGGGGAAATGATGCCATCTACAGGTTTGGAATGCTTATGAATGTGATTGAAAACGCAGATGTTCGGTTATGTGTGGAAGGGATTTTTTTCGAAGACGAGGTGGTGTGGATAAAACATTTTTATAAACGAAAATGTTCGGTTTTAAAAATACCCGGCTACGTGTGTACATGGCTTAAGTGTGACTATTCAAATACAAAATAGTGGCAGAAGTTATTGCCTATGTTTTTACAGTTTAAAATAAAATATTCCTTCTGGATAAAGTATCTCTATCTTACTATTAAGAAAAGGAAATGTGCAATGTTTTTTACTGCATTATAATGTACTAGCTGACGTTCAGAGTAGGATTCAGTATTCGGTTTCGGATTCGGCCGAATCTTAAGCAGTGGATTCGGTATTCGGCAGAACCTTAAAAATCAGGATTCGGTACATCCCTAATAAAAATGCAGTACACAGCCCTATTCCATCCACAACTGTAGTGAACCATATGCCACACCTCCTCCATCCCCAGCTGAAGATGAAATGACAACCTTTTGAAGAGTACACTGAGTGCAGAATTATTAGGCAAGTGAGTATTTTGACCACAACATCCTTTTAATGCATGTTGTCCCACTCCAAGCTGTTTAGGCTTGAAAGCCTACTACCAATTAAGTATATCAGGTGCTGTGCATCTGTGTAATGAGAGGGGGTGTGGTCTAATGACATCAACACCCTATATCAGGTGTGCATAATTATTAGGCAACCTCTTTTCCTCTGGCAAAATGGGTCAGAAGAGAGATCTGACAGACTTTGAAAAGTATAAAATTGTGAGATGTCTTGCAGACGGATGCAGCACTCTTGAAATTGCGAAGATGTTGAAACGTGATCACCGAACAATCAAGCGTTTCATTGCAAATAGTCAACAGGGTCGAAAGAAGCGTGTGGGGGAAAAAAAGGCGCAAAATGATCTGCAGAAAATCAAGCGTGAAGCTAACAAGCAGCCATTAGCATCCAGTTCTGCCATATTCCAGAGTTGCAACATTCCTGGAGTGTCAAAGAGTACAAGGTGTGCAATACTGAGGGACATGGCCAAGGTAAGGAAGGCTGAAAAACGACCACCACTGAGTAAGGCACACAAGATAAAACGTCAAGACTGGGCCAAGAAATATCTTAAGACTGATTTTTCTAAGGTGCTGTGGTCTGATGAGATGAGAGTGACTCTTGATGGGCCAGATGGATGGGCCTGTGGCTGGATCAGTAATGGGCACAGAGCTCCACTCCGACTCGGACGCCAGCAAGGTGGAGGTGGAGTACTGCTATGGGCTGGTATCATCAAAGACGAGCTTGTTGGACCTTTTCGAGTTGAGGATGGACTCAAACTCAACTCCCAGACCTACTGCCAGTTCCTGGAAGAAACCTTCTTCAAGCAGTGGTATAGGAAAAAGTCAGCATCTTTCAAGAAGAACATGATTTTCATGCAGGATAACGCTCCATCTCATGCGTCCAAATACTCCACTGCGTGGCTAGCCAGTAAAGGTCTGAAAGGTGAAAAAAATGATGACATGGCCCCCTTGTTCACCTGACCTAAACCCCATAGAGAACCTGTGGTCCATTATAAAACGTGAGGTCTACAAAGAGGGAAAACAGTACACCTCTCTGAACAGCGTCTGGGAGGCCGTGGTTGCTGCTGCACACAATGTTGATCGTGAACAGATAAAGAAATTGACAGAATCTATGGATGGAAGGCTTTTGAGTGTCCTCATGAAGAAGGGTGGCTATATTGGTCACTGATTTTGTTTTTGTTTTGTGTTTGAATGTCAGATATGTTTATTTGCAAATCTGGAGTTGTCATATCAGTGTACCTGGTGAAAATAAATAAATGAAATGGCTACACATTTGGTTTTTATTAAGTTGCCTAATAATTCTGCACAGTGAAAGTTACCTGAACACATACATATTCTCCTAAAATGGCCAAAACTAAAAACACCCCACTCTAACTTCCATACATATTCAGCTTTGATATTTATGAGTCTTTTTGTTTGATTGAGAACATAGTTGTTGTTCAATAATAAAACTAATCCTCAAAAATACAACTTGCCTAATAATTCTGCACTCCGTGTATTATTAATAAAAATGAATATGCTTATTTATCAAAGTCCTTCCCACGCCAGGACCTGATCTTCCCAGGCAGTCCCCTTAAGGCATGTTGAGCAGTGCCAATCTCCGCTTCTATATCCCTCAGCCTCTCGCCTATACAGCTATGGTTACACTGGAGGGCTGGTCCTCTGGTAACCGTGAGAGTTTGACTCCCCGCTCACATTTGTATTGCGGCGTCTCGCGCCATATGGCCATTTTTATGATGGTCTTTGGTATGACCCGACCACGAGTAGAACTCATGATCTTCCGTTCGAGAGGTGGACACGGTAACCACTAGGCTAGCTCGCAGTTCTGTTCTTATTTATGTGTAGCTTTTAAAGTGCAAATCACGGGTAAATTCAGGATCAAGATCAGTGTAATTCTCCTATTTTATATTAAACTTTGGTCAAATATCTGTCACATTTTGCACAATTTTTTTACCTTGCACAATACCAGAAAAATTCACTTGAAATCAAGCCATTTGAGGCGAATTGGTCCGCCTCTGAAAAAACTTGGCATTTGGATTTCCCGGCAAACATTGATTTTCGTGACGTCACGTGCGGGACGCCTCCTTCTGAATCCTACATCAGCGCTGGTTTGTTTATGAGAAAACGACCTGGTGGTTTTCTGCAAATTTCTTCAACGTTATCAGGTAATTATTAAAATGGTTAACAGATGTATCGTAGGAGGGTGTAGCAACACCAATCTTGATGGGATTAGTACTCATTGTTTTCCAAAAGACCAGACAATGAGAGAGAAATGGGAGCGCTTCGTGCGAAGCACCCGGAAAAATTGGCTACATGCTACAGACTACAGCATTATTTGCGGTGGTCACTTCACAAGGCCCGATGACTTTGAGAACTATTTGCAGTGGGAAATGGGCTTCGCGAGGCAACTTGATCTGAAAAAAGACGCAGTTCCATCTGTCAGAATGCCCAAAGCAACACCGTCTCCATCTGTGTCAGCGTCACCAAAGGAGCCAGCCGTGTTCGTCTGCCCTGACAGAAGGCGAAGTGCTGCATCCACTGAGGCCCTCGAAGCTGAGGACCAAAGCAGAGCCGAGAAAAAGACCAAGCAAATCGGCAATTCACAAGTTGACTGTTGCCAGGGTAAGAAATAATTCTGACATCTCATTGTATTCTTCATCCAAAGGTGAAGTAACATTGCGCTCAGGTGACAATTCCATATTTCAATGCAAAATTGCTAGCTGCTAAACTTGGTCTACACAGGCTGTGCACTGAAACCGTGCAAGCTCTCGCAGCCTGCTGGCGGATCCACAGGTGACGTCACAAATCTGGCTCCAGAATCTCTTGGGATTTTTCCAGACGCGTTTTGTCATTTTATTTTTTTCTGCTGTAGACAGATGGCCTTGTACAAAATTACCCTTCTGGATGAGTGTGTAAAGGGACATGCTTTCATATAAAAAAAATGAAATTGGTCCAGGATATGCACTTTAACATGTCCAGTTGAACGTTTCCCCAAGCCACTTACCCGCAGTCGAGTGGCCAGGACTACTTAACCCTCCACAAACGACTCCTGGACTGGGGTTAAGTGTAACGACTTTCCTCTCATGCGTCTCTCTTTAGTTTCTGTTCATGTCTTCAGTGTTGACCCTTGTTAACCCCACTATCATTAGCTTTCAGGCCTGCTGATTGTGAGTCTATCAGCAGAGACACAGAGTCGAGAGCATTCCCAGAGTCCTCTGTCCTATAATAATCCCACCTGAGCTTCCTCGGAGACACTTTCTCTCTACTTCCACCTGCGCTCTCGCTCTGTGTGCGCACTACAGACTGACACTTGCGTGTCATCTTTCTGACTGATAACGGGAGCTCAGCTCTGTGGAACAGCCCCAGTGACTGAAGTCTGCAGATAGCAGAGACAGGAAACAGATGCACCGGCCTTCCTTTTATTTTTAACTCTCCAGTGCTTTGCTGCTTTTCCTGAATCTATAAAATTCCCACACAGCCAGTCGTGGAAAGACTCACTGCGAAAGCTTTTCCACAACCAGGACTGAGGAGTTTAACATCATAATATAATCTTCATATTGTGATATATGATGTCACGTTGGGCGGCACGGTGGTGTAGTGGTTAGCGCTGTCGCCTCACAGCAAGAAGGTCCGGGTTCAAGCCCCGGGGCCAGCGAGGGCCTTTCTGTGTGGAGTTTGCATGTTCTCCCCGTGTCCGCGTGGGTTTCCTCCGGGTGCTCCGGTTTCCCCCACAGTCCAAAGACATGCAGGTTAGGTTAACTGGTGACTCTAAATTGAGCGTAGGTGTGAATGTGAGTGTGAATGGTTGTCTGTGTCTATGTGTCAGCCCTGTGATGACCTGGCGACTTGTCCAGGGTGTACCCCGCCTTTCGCCCGTAGTCAGCTGGGATAGGCTCCAGCTTGCCTGCGACCCTGTAGAACAGGATAAAGCGGCTAGAGATGATATGATGTCACATTTATGATGATACATGGTATCATGGGCTTCTTTCTTTCTTTCTTTCTTTCTTTCTTTCTTTCTTTCTTTCTTTCTTTCGTTCTTTCTTTCTTTCTTTCTTTCTTTCTTTCTTTTTCTTTCTTTTGTTCTTTCCTTCTCTCTCTTTCCTTTTCTCTCTTGTTCTTTCCTTCCTTCTCTTTCTTTCCTTCTTGCTTTTGTTCTTTTTTCTTTTGTTCTTTCCTTCCTTCTCTTTTTCTCTCTTTCTTTCCTTCTTGCTTTTGTTCTTTCCTTCTTTCTTTCCTTCTTGCTTTTGTTCTTTTTCTTTTTTCTTTTGTTCTTTCTTTCCTTCTCTCTTTTCTCTCGTTCTTTCCTTCCTTCTTTCTTTCCTTCTTGCTTTTGTTCTTTCCTTCTTGCTTTTGTTCTTTCCTTCCTTCTTTCTTTCCTTCTTGCTTTTGTTCTTTCCTTCCTTCTTTCTTTCCTTCTTGCTTTTGTTCTTTCTTTTTTCTTTTGTTCTTTCCTTCCTTCTCTTTCTTTCCTTCTTGCTTTTGTTCTTTCCTTCCTTCTTGCTTTTCTTTCTTCTTTTGTTCTTTCCTTCCTTCTCTTTCTCTTTCTTTCCTTCTTGCTTTTGTTCTTTTTCTCTTTCCTTCCTTCTCTTTCCCTCTTGTTCTTTCCTTCCTTCCTTCTCTCTTTCCTAATTGCTTTTCTTTCTTTCTTTCTTTCTTTCTTTCTTTCTTTCTTTCTTTCTTTCTTTCTTTCTTTCTTTCTTTCTCTATCTTTTCTTTTGTTCTTTCCTTTTTTCTTTCTTTTTCTTTCTTGCTTTTGTTTCTTTTTCTCTCTTTCCTTCTTGCTTTTGTTCTTTCTTTCTTGTAGTAGCAACACATTTGATGTTCATGAATGTAACGTTTTTATTTATACATTATTAAAATTATAACTTCCCTCTTTTTGGTGTTATTTTTTTCAGGTATCTTCCCTCCTTTTCAGTCTTAAATCATTTACTTTCTAGATATTAAATAAAATAAAATATTAAGAAAAAATGTTACTTAGGATTTTTTTTTGTTTTCCTCCTATTTAATGTAAATTTTTTGCCGATATTAAATATTTGTGTTTACGTATATATTACATTATATCCTTCTTTTTTTTTGGTGTCTGATCATTTTTTCCCTACACTTTATATTTTTTTATTTTTAAGTTGATCTTCCTCTTTTGCTCTTAAATAACTTTCTTTTGCAGATATTAAATGAAAGTATCATCAAACTCAATTTTTAAATGGATCACTATTGGAAAGGGGTTTTATTATTTTTTTTTAAAGACTTGAGAAAATCTTTCTTGTTAACGTTTCTGTCCTGTTCTCCACCCTTAGCCACAGAGGATGCGTATTTTTACAGAACATCTGAAAGTAAACTCTGAATGAAGAGTAACCTTCCCCTGTGAACCGCTGCTTTTCCCCCCTCAGGGTCTTCCTGCCTGCTGTTGACCTCTGATGAAACTGGATGTGAATTTCCTGTCTTTATCTAACCCATCATTTGTCAAAGCATTATAATTATATTATTAGGAGGTATTTTAGCACGATGGTGCAGCACGTACAGTGTTGCTGCTTCACAGCTGCAGGGTTGCTGGTTTGACCCAGGCCTTGGGTTAGTGTCTGGGCAAATTTTCTCTTTGTTAATTTACTGTAATATGAGAATTGATTATTTGATAGAATCGGTCCACGTGCTCGAGAATGGCCACCTGTTCAGATAGAGTCATGGAGTAAGTTCAGAAACGTACAGGGCTTTGTTAAAACCGCTGAAAGAGAACGGCAGTCGGATGTGAGGGTGGAGGCCTGCTGAATAGTTTGATTCTGTTGCTGATACGGTTGTAAAAATAACAAAGCCATAAAACATCCACACCCACGGAATCAGATAATATGGTGGGGGGTGTATCAGGATGTCAGGATTTGATTTGTTGTCATTTCAGGGTAAGGTGACATAATTAGGAATTATTTATATGCTACGTTGTGATTTTTTTTTCTTTCTACTATAGAAATACTTACTGCGTTTAAAACTGATGCACTTGGTTTATTTTACGTGTGAATTTTAATATTGTATTTTCTGATTTTAAAACACTTTTTCAAAGTCCTCTGCCTACATACGTCAAGATTGTTTCTTAATGCAGAAGGACTTACCTTGTGTCCACTTTAAAGGAACAGTCCACCGTACTTCCATAATGAAATATGCTCTTATCTGAATTGAGACGAGCTGATCCGTACCTCTCCGAGCTTTGTGCGACCTCCCAGTCAGTCAGACGCGCTGTCACTCCTGTTAGCAATGTAGCTAGGCTCAGCATGGCCAATGGTATTTTTTGGGGCTGTAGTTAGATGCGACCAAACTCTTCCGCGTTTTTCCTGTTTACATAGGTTTATATGACCAGTGATATGAAACAAGTTCAGTTACACAAATTGAAACGTAGCGATTTTCTATGCTATGGAAAGTCCGCACTATAATGACAGGCGTACTAACACCTGCGCGCTTCGACAGCGCATTGATACGGAGCTCAGATATCAATGCGCTGCCGAAGCTCGCAGAAGGTGTTAGTATGCCTGTCATTATAGTGCGGACTTTCCATAGCATAGAAAATCGCTACGTTTCAATTTGTGTAACTGAACTTGTTTCATATCACTGGTCATATAAACCTATGTAAACAGGAAAAACGCGGAAGAGTTTGGTCGCATCTAACTACAGCCCCAAAAAATACCATTGGCCATACTGAGCCTAGCTACATTGCTAACAGGAGTGACAGCGCGTCTGACTGCGTCTGACTGACTGGGAGGTCGCGCAAAGCTCGGAGAGGTACGGAGCAGCTCGTCTCAATTCAGATAAGAGCATATTTCATTATGGAAGTACGGTGGACTGTTCCTTTAATGTAATATAATATCATCCTGCTGATATTATTGGTGCTTTTTGTAGAAGAACATTTTATTTAAATGCTAAATATTTTACATAATGAAAATTCAAATAACTGAGCGGCACGAAACAAAAACGTTCGCTCTGATGCATTGAGATCCCGACGATGCCGGAAGCCAAGGGAGCACAACTGGTTGTGTTCTCTGAAAGAACAAACACGTAGGAAAGAAGGCATTCTCTCCCTCTCTCCTGTCAGTCACAATGACATCAGCCAATCACGAGTGTCTGTGAGCTCAGGTATGCAGAAGAGGGCGGACAGCGCAGCATGAGCAGCAGTTTGATGCAGAAGATGCAGTTGGCTGGCTTCATGCGTCCTGGATGAAGCATGTGGAGGAAATCTACTAACCCCAGCCTACTATGGACTTTAATTTCTTTTCTAATTTCTATCTTTATCCAAATTGTTACCATGCTTTTGATAAGCTAATTCTACTTAAGATTTTGAACTAATTCGGTTATCTGTGGCATGGTGGTGTAGTGGTTAGCACTGTCGCCTCACAGCAAGAAGGTTCTGGGATCAAGCCCAGCAGCTGACGGGGGCCTTTCTGTGTGGAGTTTGCACGTTCTCCCCGTGTCTGTGTGGGTTTCTTCTGGGTGCTCTGGTTTCCCCCACTGTTCAAAGACATGTAGGTTAGGTTAACATGGCCTGAAGGTTGGATTGAAGTGCCCTTGATTAAGGCACCTAACCCCCAACTGCTCCCTGGGCGCTGTGGCATAGCTGCCCACTGCTCTGGGTGTGTGTGTTCATTGCTCACTTGTGTGTGCATGTGTGTGATCACTGCTTCAGACGGGTTAAATGCAGAACAGGAATTTCACTGTGTGCTTCAGTCTGTGTTTGAGTGTACATGTGACAGAGGCGGCAGAAGAAGTTCTGTTGGTTGGGAAGAGGGGTAGTTTAATGAGTTTAATGGCCTCCTGGCTCAAACACGTCCGCGTTATAACCAAGACGACACTTCTGGCTCGTCCAGTGTAATGGCAATGATGCTGTTTTACACCGTGTCTGCAAAAGCTTCATGACGTTCATCACTAACGGAACTGTTCAGCTGTGAAACGGTTTCTCTCGATCTGTAAAATACGCAACTAGTCTGTGAGATTATTTGGCGTTATTTCAAAACGGAGATACAGTAGATCATAGCTCTGAGTGTAAATATACCATTGAAATTCAAATGCAGTTTTATACAGCCCTAGCTTACAGTGGTTATTTTTCATTAGAGAGATTTGATTGTTGATAGAATAAGTATGAGTATATTTAAATGCAATCTGTTATGTTTTGTGACCAGCTAGTGGCCTAGTGGTAGCGTGTCCGCCTCTCGATCGGGAGATCGGGAGTTCTATTCACGGTCGGGTCATACCAAAGACCATCATAAAAATGGTACCTACTACCATCTGGCAAGGCACGCTGCAATACAGATGCGAGTGGGGAGTTAAACTCTCATGGTTACCAGAGGACCAGCCCCCCTCTGTAACCCTAGCTATGTAATAGGCAAGAGGCCGAGGGCTGTGAAACGGAGATCGGCGCCGCCCCCGATGCGCCACTTGGCGGGGAAAAAGGGAAGGACGTTATGTTTTGTAAGTAACTCCAAATGCATACTATACTTTTACTTGGTGAAACATCCGCTGTGAAATGACCTGGGGCAATATTTCTATGCCTATTCGTGTGTGTATATACATACACACACTATAGCAGGGGTTCTCAACCTTTTCTGCTTTAAGGCCCACCTATTCATACTTGTAACGAGTCGGGGCCCATTAAAAAAAAAAGGTCCCCAATTATTTTGGCTCATCTATTCTATTAGAATCTAATAATCTGTTGTAAAGTGTATTAATAGGATGCAACATCACTCCCTGTTACAGAAGGGAGTCCAGGAATTAAATAAATGCAATACATTTTTTTTTTTTTTTTTAATTGTAGGTGTTGTATTTAAAACTGTATGGATGTACCGGAAGCCAACATTAAACCATGCATGCAGGGCATTCTCAGTCAAAAGGGATTAATGATGCAAAAGTGGAGTCTGGTCCATTAACACAAGAACTTATTGCCATGTTTGTGTTCAGCAAACAAGCCAGTTATTAAAACCAAGAAATACACTCAAAAGAAGTGGATATAGAAACCGCTCAATGTGACAGATCCTTACATGCTAACAAAGAAGGATTTTTTCGTACGAGTTGGAAAATTATCCATCCGTTGAGTTCCCCGACATCTCAAACTACCTGGTGCTGCAGACATCGTTCTATACGGACGAACAGATGAAAACCTGGGAGAGCATGGAGGAGTACAACTTTTTATATGTGGCTGGGTTAAAGATCTGGGAATCAGGACACTACAAGACAGACGGCGGTAGACGGATCGAAGTGCAGGAAGAGTGTTTATTAACAGGTGTGATATTTACAAAAGCAGAATATTTAAACAGCGTTATAAACATGGCTCGAAAGAAATGTGACGGTGATAATACTGTGAAAACAGCGTCCATATCTGTGCGTGCTGATTGCGCTCAAATCAGTATCAGGTGTTTCCCATAACGACCGGGTCCCAAGAACACGCACCATGCGCTCTGTGAGCACGCGCAAAGGCGTGGCGATCAAATCAGCCATTCCAAGGTGACTTCCGTGACGAAAGCTACTCAAATTTGGTTGAAGTCAATCTATGGCCCATAAATTCCAGAACAAATTTAAAATGTTATGCATTTATTTCATGGACATTATACAGCTCCTTAGTATAGCCAACATTTTTTTCATTTCTAACTACATTTTCATACAAAAAAAAACAGGAGGAAAATGCGACTTCCGTGACAGCTACATCCTCAAAAATATTGACTGAAGAAATGTTTTATCCAGTTCGTAGCCTTCTGGAAGAGATGTACCATTTGTCTCACACAGTATACCAGGGGGAAGTCTAGAGATTCCTAAATTAAGCAAGCCATCATAAATTAGTAAATTGCTGACCTTGGAGAGCACTGGAAGTCTGTGACTTCCGTGACCGAAAAAATGTGACTTCCGTGACGAGTACCTCCACCAGTATGAAACAAAGTGCAAAAGTTGTATCTATTTATTATTATTTATTTTTAAACTCCCACATAATGCACAGAATAAAGTGGTCCTTAGTTCAACTTGGTGAACAAAGTTTTCCAAAATGTTATCAGCTGCAGATCCTTCGGTTTGTATGCAAGATAAAATGTCTTTATTCAAAGTGCACATAAGGTCACTTCTACAGGTTAAATATGCTTGTGACTACTTCAGATGAACAGTTTTGATTTCTGGCCTGTTCAGAGCTAGGCTTTTGGCTTCCTCAAGGCTGCTGGCTGGAAAGGAAAGTTGGCCCCTATTGTTAACTACGTCTGGGTTTGGCATGAAAAAATGACTATGATGTGTAGGTTAGCTTGGAATGGCTCAAATGTTTGCCTGCTGTGTTACCACAACTTTTAGCTCACGTGTATATCGCTGCCAAAACGCCTCATTTTCATCAGTAACCCATCGCAAAGCATCGCGAGCTGTAGTGTGACCGTAGCTTAATGAAGCGGATGTGAAGTTGGATGCAACCCAGCAAACGTACTCTACTATGAGTAAAAATCAGCTTCAACTTGAGGGGGAAAATAAATCGCAGCCCACTAGATGGCGCTTCGCAGCCCAGTGGTTGAGAAACACTGCTCTATAGCGCTTTACACGTCAAAAAATGCAAATGATAAATATACTTCAAGTCTAAAATCGCTACAGAATAAAACTAAATTTAAAAAAAAATTAAAATTCAATAAGTCAAAGTCGTCTAAAAATCATAAGCTGATTTAAATAGGAAGGGTTGCAATTGTTTATTGAAATTGTTAATGTTTACACATGACTGAAGTTCTCTCGGCAAGGTGTTCCATCACTCGGGACCTGCGTAGGCTTCCACCAAATGAACTTCTCTTGATACTAGGAACCACCAAATCATTGTTGTTGTCTGTTGTAGTTCTCTTTCGGGGCCTCTTCGGTATAACTGCTTCAAGGTACGGTGGAGAAAGGCCATTCAGAGCCTTTAGGTCTCGTCTTAGTGTTGGTGTATGGATGTGGAAATAACTCTGAGTGTGTCACACTTTTTGATTGTGAACATCCACAACAGGCGTCACTCAGCCACAACATGTGCCTTCACCCTCCCAACCTTACAGCTCGTACCGGTAACTTGTTAGTGCACGTGAAAGTCTTGTCTTGAGATCACACTTTTTCTGTTCTTGTGTTGTCTCACTCTAACCTCCCTGCTGTGAGCTGGGGTCCTCCGTCACCCGTCCACCTCCCTAACACCCCTCCCTTCCCCATCCTTCTTCCAGCGGGCTAATTGAAGAGGCCTGTAGGGAGGGAGGGACGGAGGGAGGGAGTTCCTTTATGGGGCTGAGTCACAGCTCGGCTCCTTCTCTGAACTGATGAGGAACAGGAGGAGACGCTCTTGAATGTAAAGATGTTTGGCAGGAATAATGGGATGGCAGGAGAGAGGGAGGAGGGTGCGAAGAAGGTTAGAACAAGGCTGGATGGGATCGCAGGGCGTTTTGTGTGCTTGACTTGGAACACATTCCTCACCACACACACCAAAGACTAAGCCCCATCATGAGAGTATGCTAATGGAAGTTTCGAGGGAGATGATTTATCTATCTTCATCATCAGAAACTTAAAAGAAATCATTTTTCAACCAGGATGGTATTTAATCAGAGGTGTTAAAGCAATACTCTGCCGTTTTTCAACAATCTCCTGGTTCTGGAGGATATTTCTGATTTCCAAAAAATTTCTGTTACTTAAATTTTCCGAAAGATTTTGCGAAAGATTATTTGTAGATCCAACTCCTGCATTGATAAAACATCAGTACAGATCCTTCCTTTTGAAAAAGAAGTGCTCTTTCTGCAAGGACGGATTATACCCATCTCGAGCTTAATTTCAAATACTGTACCTTCGACTGAAGAATTGTTAATAAATCTTGGTTTTTTTTTTTGTTCTATCAAGTCTTACATGTCATAATCTACATTTGTGACAAGAAATTAGGTTTAAAATGTCGACGTATTCCTTTTAAAAGAAAAAATCACTAGCAGGACGTACATTTAAGTTATTCCACGAAATCAGGTCGTACATGAGCTGATAGTCAATGAGGAGCGTAGCACCAAGTTGGCTATCAGCGATGTATGATATGAGTGAGTGGAATAACTGCTTTATTCTATCCACATTCACTGGATTTTGAGAAACGGAGCACTTTTTTTTATTTTTTGCAAATTCGATAAATAAAAACTTCATGCAAAACGTCCGACAAAATAATTTCCGATTAGAATGTAAACAACCGGACAGGAGCAATTTGTGAAAAATGCGATTATAATTCTTGAGAAATAAAAAATACATTCTTACCATTTTGTGGATTTTTAAAAATTTTTATTTTATAGGGTTTTGTTTTCGAGTAGAGTTTTTATTTTGTCCTCGGTTGGTTCAGCAACACGCGCCGCCATTTTGTTTTTCTCTGCTCACCGTATATGAGCTGATATCCTAGTAGTAGCCAATCAGAGCATGCAATTGCTCATATCCAGTGAATGTGGATAGAATAAACACCAATATAGTGCAAATCCAATATGGAAAATAACAACAAGGAGGAAAAATGCTGTTTCAGTTCTTTTTTTCCACCTTTCTTTATTTGAATATTTCTTCAGCTATTTATGAGCAGGTAATTTTTCTTGCATATAATTGCAGGAGCTGTGAATTCGGGAACTGGGAAGCTGTTGGTAGTGTCAGTCTCAGGAGTATTTAATAATAAGTACGGCCGAGGAGTAGAAGTAGAAGAGAGGAGGATGATAGCTCCACCACAGGAATTTGCTAATAGATAAGTAGTTTCAGCACACCCATATACACACTCCCTCCTCTTTCTTTCCTTTTGTCTACACATATTGTGCTGTCGTCGGTCGTAGAGGACACATTTTAAACACTAGGAAGCAGATTGTTTCCCACACGTTTTGCCGCACGTCCTGAAGTTTTCTTCCTCTTATACAACACTATTTTGCGGATAAAAATGGTTCGCTTATTAATAAACAGCACATCATATTTGTTATAGTTCCATTTAAAGGAGAACTGAAGGCAAATTTATCAAAATTCAATTGATCTAATTTTATTAAATCTAGGAATGCATGTTTGATCGCTATTTTGTCGCTGCTATAGCAAGTTCTGAGTGTTTGAAATACGCTCTGTAATATATCAGTCCATATGTCAAAGCAATGGCCGTAAACGAGATTCGTTGAGACCTGTGCGAGACATCGTAGGACGGAAGTAAAACGTACAGCGGAAATCAAAGTGACCAACATCTGCCAACATTGTCAAAAGACGCGCGCGCCCTCTTTCGAATGCTGACGTGATCAAGCCGGAAGTTTTGTTTGTTTTGATAGCAATCAGGAAAGTTTGAAAAAAGTAGGCAGTAATCGTCATTTAAACTCGTTTTTGTGCAATATTTCGTTTGGAAAACAGTTTTCAAAATGGCAGCACTGACACTTGACGTTTCGAAGTCTCGCACAAGTCTCGTGAAGATCGCGCGGATAAGCGACACCTGCCGTGGACCAAACGAACTAAATTCAACATGGCTAAAAACCGAATAGGCCAATAAGTATAATATTTAATTGCAATTAGTTGCCAATACGAGTCACGATATAAGGTTACTAAAACCGAAAACGTAATTGAATAACACGTTAATTAAGAAATAAAGCAAGTTTAAAAATGACTTCAGTTCTCCTTTAATGTTGTGGAAAGTCCACAAGACAAGTTAGTTCCTGTTATCAGTTCCCATCCATCAACTATAAATAATCATTCCATCACCATCCTCCCTTTTTTCCCTCTTTGCTGAAATAAAGATGGAAAACTTGAACTTAAGCTACAGAAAACTTACTGACGGTTTTATAAAACCCTGACACTGGAAACGCCTTTGTTTCTTTTATCTCAGTGAGACAGCCGTGACCTTCAGCTCAATGCCTGCGTTACTGATGCTGCATGATTCAGACCAGACCCAGAAGTAGGAAAGCGGAATATAGCCCCGTGCCACACCTTCAGTGGAAAACGGCCATGTTGATAGACAGCTTTCCCAGCTATTGTTCTCCAGTTTCACAAGCTTTTGTGCCGGACAGTCCTGCCAAGAGGATTCCATAACAAACCTCTGTCGTGAGAACTGTTTGTATTTTATTTCACCCTGTGAGAACATTGAGATATAGAACCCTAGCTTCTTGTTAGGCCGTTTTTATACCCCTTGAGCAAATTTCCTGGAATCTGGATTGATTGTGGCATTCCCACTCTCTGAAAATCCAAGAAAGCTAGCACAAGGAAAACCGAATTACTCTTAAAGTCCACTCTGATCACGCAGTGTCAGGACTAATATCACACCCATCACATCTAAACAACGATAATCACGTCACATGATACCACACAGTTCTAACCCTTCCTCAGGTGTGTTTGAAACAGAAATGGATCAGATCGGCCCATTAGGAAGTGATCACAGCTGTATTTCCTGACAAGGTTATCCCATGCGACCTTTTTATACGGTTTCACTTTGTACACACCAAACACAAGCACTCGTTCAGAAATACACTTCTTCACTGATGTACGCAGGGCTCGAAATTAACTTTTTTTCTTTGTGTCCCCCAGTGGTCCCGAATTCTGTGTTGTATTGTCCCGAATGGAAGCAATAGTGTCCCCATTTTTTTTCCTCTCTGAAATAACCAGTGGTTAATATTATCATATGAAGTTACTATTATATTTGTAACTATGCGATTTTGAACCCTTTATATCATTTTTACAATAAGTCACAAGACACAAGTGACACATGTCCAATACATCATCTACTTCAAAATGACAGTTATTGCATTTTCAGTTTATTAAACTTTGGCGATCTCACTGTATGAATAGATACCCGTTTATTTAAAGGGGCCAACTAGCTCATTCAGAAAATGTTTCAACTCCCTACATCTGCAGTACACTTTAGTTGAAAATAAGACCCCTTTTATGTTCATTTCATCTATTTATACCTTGAATATCTGTTGGCATTTATAAGGCCAACTTATAATTTTCACCATTACCGTTATCCATTTTTATGAACTTTCCGTTATCCATTTTTATGAACTTTCGCTGCCGAAACGTGGGTGCAAATGTTAGCAACATCAGCATAGTGGCAGGTCCGAGCCTAGTTGTGCTGCTGACTGACTAAACTTTCTGAACTAGAAAGACACCAAGAAAACTCACTTATTCTGTTGAACGCTATCTTCCGTCAATATCATCCACATCATTCCTGTTGTATTTTATAACGTGTCTAACAGTGTTCATTAAGTTCATTCAGTTGCTAGCGTTGCCTGCAGACCAGCCCTATCCACAGTAGTTCCTACCTAACCATAGCATCATAAGTCATAACCTAATAATCACAAATAACTTACCACATTGACAGGCGATGACACTTTGGATCCTGAAGGTCCCGGAGACGTTATGTCTGGGCTTTCAGTTTCTTCCCCGCGGTCGGTCCGCTTCAACCACTTAAGCATTTTTGTTCTGGCAAGAGTCGGCGCAGCGTGTGCGGTAGCAATTCCATTCCAAGTCCATATAATGCGGACTCCGGCCGAAGATTCTAGAACAGAATGCGCTGCTCTGTAGCCTACGGATGCAGGTGCATCGAAAGTGTAGCTACTATGTATTTTTCGCTGTTAACGTTTTAAAATTAAAATCGACAAATTAGGTGAATGTCTACGTACGTGTTACGGCTTTGTAAATAATATTAATGTAGAACTTTTTTTCTAGATCTATTTTTTTTCCATTGTCCCGGGATTGTCCCAGATATGATAATTTTGTGTCCCGATGACATTTTTTTATGGTCCCCGGGACGTCGGGACACCGTTAGTTTCGAGCGCTGGATGTACGTCGAAGCTGGTGTTCTGCTGTTGCACCACCTTGAGCAATGTGGTCATTTAACAATAATTCACCGATATTCACCGGGCCTGAGGCGGATAATTGTTTTAGTATAAATACACCAGTGATGATTTTAAAAAAATCGTCTTAAATAATTTATTTCAGTTTTCAAAAGCGGCATGCAAATGTAATAACGGTGCGGCTCAGACTTGTCACTTATCTACGCCGACTCACATAAAATACTTTTTGAAATGGATAAAATAAATCACAATCCCACCTTACCTTTGAACAGTTTTAGACCAAACTTCGTTGCATCTTTGGTGCTTTTTAGGAACAGCATTTTCTTTCATCATTTGTAATTCTTCCTCACTTACAGTGATGAAGCGATTGGGCACCATTTTGCCGAGTCACTTGAGGTGATTATCGAGACATAGTCCGAATTTCTCAACCAATCAGCACGCACGATTTCTATAATCACCTGTGTATTTATACTAAAGGCAAATAATCGACGACAGGGTTGCGTGATGTAGCCCAGTGCCAAGTAGAGATACTCTTCCTACCCTGAAGTTAATTCATTTCTAATAATGGCACAACACAAGTTTTTTTTTTTTCCTTCTTATACTATAGCAAATAGAAGAATAAGCCTTTATTTGTCACATGCACACTCGAGCACAGTGAAATTCATCCTCTGCATTTAATCCACCTAAAGCAGTGAACACACACACATACCCAGAGCAGTGGGCAGCCACGCTACAGCGCCCAGAGAGCAGTTGGGGGTTTGGTGCCTTGCTCAAGGGCACTTCAGCCCAACGCCGCCCCATGTTAACCTAACTGCATGTCTTTGAAGTGTTGGGGGAAACTGGAGCACCCGGAGGAAACCCACGCAGACACGGGGAGAACATGCAAACTCCACACAGATAGGCCTCAGTCAGCCACTGGGCTCGAACCCGGACCTTCTTGCTGTGAGGCGACAGTGCTAACCACGACACCATCGTGCCGCCCAGTGTAATAATTTGTCAGTTATTACACATTTTTATTCATTAAAGAACAAAATCATACTTTGAACCATTTCTAGTTACATTTTATGTCGCTGAACATCAAGTTAGTTCATGTTATCGCTTGTGTTCCAGCAGCTGTAAATGGTTGTTCCCTCACCAGCCTCTTTTTTTCCTCTTTCTTGAAGTAAATAAGACGGAAAAAAAGCAAGCACAGCTTGTCAAAGCCACAGCATAAACACCTCTGTCCTGATGTTTCCATGAATTAAAAAAAAAAAAAAAAAACCACAACTTGGACTGTAACAAAGCACTGGCACTGGAGACTCCTTCCATACATGTTGGATAAACAGCTCCTTCTCACAGACATCTCCATATCAAAGATGAGATGTTTTTCTTTCTTAAATAGCAACACGCCTTGAATCTATTTACTTCCCTCCTTACAGATGTGGAGTCTCTGGCATACCACCAAAAAAAACCAGCAAAAGCTCTCAGAACTGCAGTTTGTTTGTAGTAAGTTACACAATGCAATTTATATGAAGAAAAAAAAAACCTTAACATTGCAGAAAATCCAACGACATCACATTCACTCGTGAATTTTCTATATATTTGTGTTCATTTCTCATTTTCATTGAGCCTACACCAGGACGATGACCTGGCTGGCGTAGACCGCAGGTATGGATGAGAATTATTTCCGTCTTATTTCCGTTTTAATGTTTTACAGCCACTGTGACGCAGATTACAGTACTAACAAGATCACGGCTCTTGGTAACAGACGTCACGCTGATAATCGTGCAGTTTGAACACAGAACTGTCACTTTGTGATGATTTCAGCAAGACTAGAGGACCCACAATGCCAAGGAAACGTAAAGACCTGGCCTCAGCTTTTTTGAGGACTTTATGAAGTGGCAGGTGCAGCTTGGGTAATTAAGAATAACAGTACTCCTCGGTCAGATCTCCGCCCTCTCCTCACACATGCTTATCTTCTGTTTGGACAAGCAAAGTGCTGTTCCCGAAAAAAAAAAAAATATCAGAAAATGTTGTTTTGCAGATGTTGCACTTCCCAGATTGCCTTGTATGCAGGTTCTATAAAGGTTCTTATCACCATTTCAAGGCTTTGCACAATTTTTTTTGCGCTAAATCAAACCATGAGTGCTGGGAAATATGAGTGAGTGTGCTTAACTGACCCCCCCCCCAAAAAAAAAAAAAAAATTAAATAACCATCTTCAATCAAATAATTTTCTTTCATTACATTAAAAAAAAACCCAAGGTGTACTTTTGTCTGTTTATTATACCTGTCTTATTTAAATAAACATATGTATGCATATAATTTTGTTAGTCTGCCATTTATAATGAAAAAAATAAGCAATGAAACAAATAACCAACTGTTTTAGATCATTTGTTAAGCCAACATCACTGGAAACTCAAACAGGTCGGAATGAACTAGCCAATGTTGAGCTTAGAAAATGAGAAAGCATGAGAATTTTTCCAAACCATGGAGAGTTTTAAAAGAGTATCATCTTTCTTTTCTTCCTTTTCTTTTTTTGTGAGCATATAAGCATCTGGTAAATCACAGTAATGACTCTGAAGTGTATCCAGGCAGGTGCATTTGTAACTTGTAAGCTTAATTTCTAATTGTCTTTTTTTTTCTTTTTTAAATTAAATTTCTCTGAAAATTCTCTTCATCTATTTCCCGATTTCAGTACTCAGAAATGCGTCATCATGGATTTAGACAGGAATTAAAAATGGACTCACCTAGCACAAGGATACTCCACAGGATCCACATCTTGGTGCACATGTTGCTTCTGTTGTCGTGTTTGTTGCTTATCAGAGAGAGTTTGCACATTAAAAAAAAAATTGTTGTTGATGATGCTGAAGGTGACACGCCGCCTTGTTACGTCTTTTTCTGCTCTAGTCTAAATAAGTTCTGAGCATTAAGCCCAAAGCCAGAGCTCTTTTGTTCACCTCTGTGTGTCCCCTGAGCAGGGGGATTTGAATCCGGAGTGTTTGTGGGTTTCCTTGGCTGCGTGTTGGCTGATGGTGCTATTCAGAGCATGTGAGCAGTTCTCTGACCTACAGAGAAACTTTGTGTATGTCCTGCAGTCTGGACTGTTCTGACGTATGCAAGGGGGACGGACACACGCGCGCGCGCACACACGCGCACGCACGGCACTGCCCACGTCTGAAAGCTGTCACTAGTGCACTTATTACTATGCAAAACCTCGGACAGCTATAAGAGCTTTTCAATCGACTCCGCTAGTTACACTGAGGGCAAAGAAATGAATCTCTGACCTGTGCATCATCACTGTCCTGTCCAGGTCGGTCTTTCTTTCTTTCTTTCTTTCTTTCTTTCTTTCTTTCTTTCTTTCTCTCTTTTCTTCTCCTCTTTCTTTCTTTCTTTCTTTCTTTCTTTCTTTCTTTCTTTCTTCTCCCCTTTCTTTCTTTCTTTCTTTCTTTCTTTCTTTCTTTCTTTCTTTTTCTTTTTCTTTCTTTCTCTTTTCTTCTCCCCTTTCTTTCTTTTTCTTTCTTTCGTTCTTTTTCTTTCTTTTTTCTTCTCCCCTTTCTTTTTCTTTCTTTTGTTCTTTTTCTTTCTTTCTCTTTTCTTCTCCCCTTTCTTTCTTTCTTCTCCCCTTTCTTTCTTTCTTTCTTTCTCTTTTCTTCTCCCCTTTCTTTCTTTCTTTCTTTCTTTCTTTCTTTCTTTCTTTCTTTCTTTCTTTCTTTCTCTTTTCTTCTCCCCTTTCTTTCTTTCTTTCTTTCTTTCTTTCTTTCTTTCTTTCTTTCTTTTTTCTTTCTCTTTTCTTCTCCCCTTTCTTTCTTTCTTTCTTTCTTTCTTTCTTTCTTTCTTTCTTTCTTTCTTTCTTTCTCTCTTTCTTTCTTTCTCTTCTCCTCCTTTCTTTCTTTCTCTTCTTTCTTTCTTTCTTTCTTTCTTTCTTTCTCTCTTTTCTTCTCCTCTTTCTTTCTTTCTTTCTTTCTTTCTTTCTTTCTTTCTTTCTTTCTTTCTTTCTCTTTTCTTCTCTTCTTTCTTTTTCTTTTTCTTTCTTTCTTTCTCTTTTCTTCTCCTCTTTCTTTCTTTCTTTCTTTCTTTCTTTCTTTCTTTCTTTCTTCTCCCCTTTCTTTCTTTCTTTCTTTCTTTCTTTCTTTCTTTCTTCTCCTTTCTTTCTTTCTCTTCTTTCTTTCTTTCTTTCTTTCTTTCTCTCTTTTCTTCTCCTCTTTCTTTCTTTCTTTCTTTCTTTCTTTCTTTCTTTCTTTCTTTCTTTCTCTTTTCTTCTCTTCTTTCTTTCTTTCTTTCTTTCTTTCTTTCTTTCTCTTTTCTTCTCCTCTTTCTTTTTCTTTTTCTTTCTTTCTTTCTCTTTTCTTCTCCTCTTTCTTTCTTTCTTTCTTTCTTTCTTTCTTTCTTTCTTTCTTTCTTTCTTTCTTTCTTCTCCCCTTTCTTTCTTTCTTTCTTTCTTTCTTTCTTTCTTTCTTTCTTTCTTTCTTTCTTTCTCTTTTCTTTCTTTCGTTCTTTTTCTTTCTTTCTCTTTTCTTCTCCCCTTTCTTTTTCTTTCTTCTCCCCTTTCTTTCTTTCTTTCTTTCTTTCTTTCTTTCTTTCTTTCTTTCTTTCTTTCTTTCTTTCTCTCTTTTCTTCTCCTCTTTCTTTCTTTCTTTCTTTCTTTCTTTCTTTCTTTCTTTCTTCTCCCCTTTCTTTCTTTCTTTCTTTCTTTCTTTCTTTTTCTTTCTTTCTCTTTTCTTCTCCCCTTTCTTTCTTTCTTTCTTTCTTTTTCTTTCTTTCGTTCTTTTTCTTTCTTTTTTCTTCTCCCCTTTCTTTTTCTTTCTTTTTCTTTCTTTTGTTCTTTTTCTTTCTTTCTCTTTTCTTCTCCCCTTTCTTTCTTTCTTCTCCCCTTTCTTTCTTTCTTTCTTTCTTTCTCTTTTCTTCTCCCCTTTCTTTCTTTCTTTCTTTCTTTCTTTCTTTCTTTCTTTCTTTCTTTCTCTTCTCCTCTTTCTTTCTTTCTTTCTTTCTTTCTTTCTTTCTTTCTCTCTTTTCTTCTCCTCTTTCTTTCTTTCTTTCTTTCTTTTTCTTCTCCCCTTTCTTTCTTTCTTTCTTTCTTTCTTTCTTTCTTTCTTTCTTTCTTTCTTTCTTTCTTTCTTTCTTCTCCCTTTTCTTTCCTTCTTCCTTTCTTTTTCTTTTCCATCCTTTTCTTTCTTTTTTCTTTCTTCTCCCTTTTCTTTCCTTCTTCCTTTCCTTCTTTTCCTTCATTTTCTTTTTCTTTTCCATTCTTTCTTTCTTTCTTTCTTTCTTTCTTTCTTTCTTTCTTTCTTTCTTTCTTTCTTTCTTTCTTTTTCTTCTCCCTTTTCTTTCCTTCTTCCTTTCCTTCTTTTCATTTTCTTTTTCCATCCATCCATCCATCCATCCATCCATGCCTTTGCACATGGCTCTGTTAGTGTGATCATATTTCTGTAACAGTTTTCAGGTTTCAAGTCAATTCATGAGACTTTTTCCGAACCCAGCTATGAGACGTATATTTTCGGACAATTCTCGATGATAACGATTCTGCACTAAAAAGAACTTCATGTCAGCATCCAGCAATTCACTGCTCTTGAACGGCACGGAGCATCACTTTGAGTCGTACCGTATGTTGTAGTCAGATGGGCAGCTATTAACGTTTTGGTCATGAACAACATGCAAAACATGAGATGTATACAAAAGAAACTCATCTGATAAACAGAACATTTTATATAAAAAAGGGGGCCAGTAATTCTGGAATTGACAGTTGATATGTAAAATTTGCAGGATTTTCATGATTATGACCAATCACAACAACTAAAAAGCAAACTAACTTTGAAGTCAATGCATGTTTAGGACACGTTCCTGGAGAACATCCTGCAGATTAAAGAAAATCTCTCTGGCCTCACATGAGTGTGTTTTAACTCAGTAAGGTCCTTAAACAGGCAACTCAACCACACACAAACATTTATCATTGTAAATCCGATATGCAGTTATCAGAAATTTGCCATCCATGTCTCCCTTTATCTTAAAGGACTACAATTGTTTTTGACGTACATGAAATACAGCTTTGAAATCGTATGAAAAGCAGACATTTATATCACCAGCACTACGCCTCGTTCATCAAGTTACTGAGTTAAAATGTCAAAAGTTAGTTAAAGGATAAAACACCTCCCTTATTTGACTTTCTATTCTTGACATTATGAAATTATAATATTAGTCATGCCCGTGTGTGTAATTAATATATATATATATAAATAAGAGAGGGGTGTGTTTTGTGAGCTTTTTACAAGAATATGCAGGATAAAGTTTAAAACTATTTGTATAGGATATGTAGTATGATAAATTTTCTTATGTATATGCATTTTATTTTTTACATAGAAATTGGTCTTATATTTTGGTCTAACAGTCTTATAGAAGGTAGTCATAGGGTGTGTGGGAGACTGAACACCTAAAAAAATATATATATTATACACACACTAGTGTATCTCAGACAAATAGAATATCATGAAAAAGTTAATTTTGTTCCTAATTTAATTCAAAAAGGTAAACTTTCATATATTCTAGATTCATTACATGTAAAGTGAAATATTTCATGCCTTTTTTGTTTTAATTTTCATAATTATGGCTTATAGCTCATGAAAATCAGAAATCCAGTATCTCAAATTAGAATACAACCCTGATTCCAAAAAAGTTGGGACAAAGTACAAATTGTAAATAAAAACGGAATGCAATAATTTGCAAATCTCAAAAACTGATATTGTATTCACAATAGAACATAGACAACATATCAAATGTCGAAAGTGAGACATTTTGAAATTTCATGCCAAATATTGGCTCATTTGAAATTTCATGACAGCAACACATCTCAAAAAAGTTGGGACAGGGGCAATAAGAGGCTGGAAAAGTTAAAGGTACAAAAAAGGAACAGCTGGAGGACCAAATTGCAACTCATTAGGTCAATTGGCAATAGGTCATTAACATGACTGGGTATAAAAAGAGCATCTTGGAGTGGCAGTGGCTCTCAGAAGTAAAGATGGGAAGATCATCACCAGTCCCCTTAATTCTGCGCCGACAAATAGTGGAGCAATATCAGAAAGGAGTTAGACAGTGTAAAATTGCAAAGAGTTTGAACATATCATCATCTAAAGTATATAATATCATCAAAAGATTCAGAGAATCTGGAAGAATCTCTGTGCGTAAGGGTCAAGGCCGGAAAACCATACTGGGTGCCCGTGATCTTCGGGCCCTTAGACGGCACTGCATCACATACAGGCATGCTTCTGTATTGGAAATCACAAAATGGGCTCAGGAATATTTCCAGAGAACATTATCTGTGAACACAATTCACCGTGCCATCTGCCGTTGCCAGCTAAAACTCTATAGTTCAAAGAAGAAGCCGTATCTAAACATGATCCAGAAGCGCAGACGTCTTCTCTGGGCCAAGGCTCATTTAAAATGGACTGTGGCAAAGTGGAAAATTGTTCTGTGGTCAGACGAATCAAAATTTGAAGTTCTTTATGGAAATCAGGGACGCCGTGTCATTCGGACTAAAGAGGAGAAGGATGACCCAAGTTATCAGCGCTCAGTTCAGAAGCCTGCATCTCTGATGGTATGGGGTTGCATTAGTGCGTGTGGCATGGGCAGCTTACACATCTGGAAAGACACCATCAATGCTGAAAGGTATATCCAGGTTCTAGAGCAACATATGCTCCCATCCAGACGACGTCTCTTTCAGGGAAGACCTTGCATTTTCCAACATGACAATGCCAAACCACATACTGCATCAATTACAGCATCATGGCTGCGTAGAAGAAGGGTCCGGGTACTGAACTGGCCAGCCTGCAGTCCAGATCTTTCACCCATAGAAAACATTTGGCGCATCATAAAATGGAAGATATGACAAAAAAGACCTAAGACAGTTGAGCAACTAGAATCCTACATTAGACAAGAATGGGTTAACATTCCTATCCCTAAACTTGAGCAACTTGTCTCCTCAGTCCCCAGACGTTTACAGACTGTTGTAAAGAGAAAAGGGGATGTCTCACAGTGGTAAACACGGCCTTGTCCCAACTTTTTTGAGATGTGTTGTTGTCATGAAATTTAAAATCACCTAATTTTTCTCTTTAAATGATACATTTTCTCAGTTTAAACATTTGATATGTCATCTATGTTCTATTCTGAATAAAAAATGGAATTTTGAAACTTTCACATCATTGCATTCCGTTTTTATTTACAATTTGTACTTTGTCCCAACTTTTTTCGAATTGGGGTTGTATTTCCGAAGATCAATCAAAAATTTATTTACAGTACAGAAATGTCCAACTTCTAAAAAGTATGTTCATTTATAAACTCAATACTTGGTTGGGGCTCCTTTACCATGAATTACTGCATTAATGCAGCGTGGCATGGAGGTGATCAGCCTGTGGCACTAATGAGGTGTTATTGAAGCCCAGGTTGCTTTGATAGCGGCCTTCAACTCATCTGTATTTTTGGGTTGGGTGTTTCTCATCTTCCTCTTGACAATACCACATAGATTCTCTATGGGGTTCAGGTCAGGCAAGTTGGTTGGCCAATTAGGCATAGTAATATCATGGTCAGCAAACCATTTGGTAGTAGTTTTGGCACAGTGGGTAGGTGCTAGCTTCTCCTGGAAAAGGAAATCGGCATCTCCGTAAAGCTTGTCAGCAGATGGAAGCATGAAGTGCTCTAAAATCTCCTGGTAGATGGCTGTGTTAACTTTGGACTTGATAAAACACAGTGGACCGATGCCAGCAGATGACATGGCACCCCAAATCATCACAGACTGTGGAAACTTCACACTGGGCTTCAAACACCTTGGATTCTGTGCCTCTCCACGCTTCCTCCAGACTCTAGAACCGTGATTTCCAAATGAAATGCAAAATTTACATTCATCTGAAAAGAAGACTTTGGACCACTGAGCAACAGTCCAGTTCTTTCTCTCCTTAGCCCAGGTAAGATGCTTCTGAAGTTGTCTCTGGTTTATGAGTGGCTTGATATTAAGAATGCGACAGTTGTATCCCCTTTTCTGAAGACGTCTGTCTATGGTGGCTCTTGATGCACTGACACCAGCCTCCGTCCACTCCTTGTGAAGCTCTCCCAAGTTCTGGAATTGATTTTTCTTGACAATCCTCTCAAGGCTGTGCACATCCCTGTTGCTTGTGCACCTTTTCCAGCCAGCCTTTTCAACAATGACCTTCTGTGACTACCCTCCTTGTGGAGGGTATCGATGATCGTCTTCTGAACAACTGTCAAGTCAGCAGTCTTTTCCATGACTGTAGTTGTGTGGACTGAACTAGACTGAGAGATGCATGGTATTTATTCTGATGTACTCAAAATAACATATTCTGTTAATTTGAGATGTTTTTATTTTTTGTGCTGTAGGCCATAATTATCAAAATTAAAATAGAAAAATGCTCGAAACATTTTAATTTACATGTATTGAGTCTAGAATATATTAAAATTTTCACTTTCTTAAATAACTGATGGAAAATATTGAACGTTTTCATGATATTCTAATGGTTTGAGATGCATACACACTTGGAAAAGTTTACAATCAAAATTAATTCAGTTTGTAGCTGTACAACTAATACTACTGATCTATTGTGCTCAATAGGTACTTCTACTGTTACATTAAGTGGGCAACACAACAGGCTGCTAATCTAATGGGTGAATTTGACTTTGGCTACATCCACACGACAACGGCAACGAGATTTTTTTTTTTTTTAAATATTGCGTCCACATGGGCAACGGATCAGTAAAATATCAGGTACATATGGCAACGCAACGCTTGCTGAAAACGATGCAATACACATGCCACACCTCTACGTGTGCTGTAAGACGGTCCCATCGGAGACACCAGAACAATAGAAGTAGTAGACGCATGCGCATAAACCCCTTCTTCTGTACCAACAGCTACATAAAGTTTTGATTATTAATCAGTAGTGTAAAACGAAAGACGCGGAAAGAGGAATGAATGGGGGTAGATGGAAGCCGGTACGCCAACATTCTGATATCCTCCAGAATTCTTTAATGGTCCGGAATAAATTTGAATGCTACACGTTGATGGATTACTTTGTTCTTCTACGCCCTTTTTGAGGAATGTATTGTCAGACTTAAACCAACATCTGAAGAGGTGAGATCGCTCCTTTTTTTTTCCTATTTTTGCTAGTGGGATTGTTTTTGTTTTTGGAAAGCGCACGGGCGGTGTGCGGTTTGGTACTGCTTCCGCAGTGTTTGGACTAAAGACTCTGCCCTAAGGGCTATTCTCTCTCTCTCTCTCTCTCTCTCTCTCTCTCTCACTTTGCACCATTACACAATAAATATTTACAGTGAAAATATTTTGTAAGCGCGTTTCATGAACCAAGTTATAAGATTTGTTGACAACTCGCAGAGATGGGACCAAGTCACACATGTGCAAGTCTCAAGTAAGCCTCAAGTCTTAACTTTCAAGTCCCAAGTAAGTCCCAAGTCTTTTTTGTCTTGGTCAAGTCAAGTCACAGGCTATGTCAAGTCAAGTCCAAGTCAAGTCACCTTAGGCGTATTGGCGTAATTTTAGCAGCAGAATATGAATTTAATACATTGAAAAGGCAATACATAAGTAAATGTCAGTAAACATCCCTGGCACATGTGCCCAACCTGTTAAATATTTGCATTTTAAATACTCATGTTCTGTAAAATACATCATGGAATAAAACAAAACAGTAATAATGTCACAAAGTTATTTATTGATGGCAAAATTGATTGCAAGATTGAAAGCCAACTAAGTTTCTCACATTGTCATCAGCCAACAAGACAGTCTGGCTAATGTACACGAACACACTTACACGAATTTGTGCTGCTCATGAACATGTACATGTTCACAAGCTGACCATTAGCTTAACCCTGAAACAGAACAACAGGGTAGGAAGCTGCTTATGTTATTCAGCATCACGACTGCAAAGTGCACAATCAACTTACTACTACTGATATACAATATCATTAAACTTGACGTAACTACATTGCTTACCAGCATTCACATAAGAATTTCACAATAATAAACTGAATCCCTAGCTACATCTGCAACGGCTAAAATCCTCCTACCGCTCACTCTCGTGGCTAACATTGGCTAACGAGGAGTTTAGCTGCTATCACCAAATAACAACACATTAATAAACTTACTGGGCAGAATGGATCTTCAAATGCTGGACGAAATTGGAGGTCATGGTCTGGCTGTCAGAAATAGTCACGTTGCAAATCTTGCACTGCGCCGTTCGTCGTTTACCTTCTAGGCAGTAGCCCTTGAAGCCGAAAGTGATTACTCTTGGGATGGCTGACATGATGATATGATGTGAAATCTGTGAACACATCGTGGCATGGGGCGTGGTATATACACTGTGTGCACAATTATTAGGCAAGTTGTATTCCTGATGATTAATTTTATCGTTGAACAAATACAGTGCTCTCAGTCAATCCAAATTGTTAATAAACCTAAAACCAGAATGATTAACAAAGGAAAGGGGAGTTTAGGCCTTCTCAGGGGAATATACAAGTGTGCAGAATTATTAGGCAACATTTAGTGTGCAGAATTATTATGCAACTAAATGAAAAGCTTAAAGTTTCCCATCTCACTTGTTTATTTTAATTTTCAGTGTAACAAATAAACAACTCAGAATTAACAAATAAACACTTCTAGCATTTCAAAAATATTCAGTGACCAATATAGCCACCCTTCTTTTCAATAACTGCCATGAGCCTTCCATCCAGTCTGTTAGTTTTTTGATTTGTTGACGATCAACTTTTTGTGCAGGAGCAACCACGGCCTCCCAAATGCTATTCAGAGTGGTGTATTGTCTTCCCTCGCTGTAAATCTCATGCTTAAGAAGGGGCCACAAGTACTCAATAGGGTTTAAGTCAGGTGAGGAAGGGGGCCATGTCATTACTTTGTCATCTTTAAGGCCTTTGTGGGCTCGCCAAGCAGTGGAGTACTAGGGTGCATGTGATGGTGCATTGTTCTGCATAACAATCATGGCCTTCTTGAATGATGCAGACTTCTTCCCATACCACTGCTTGAAGAATGTATCTTTTAGAAACTGGCAGTAGGTTTGGGAGTTGATGTTAAGTCCATCTTCAACCTGAAATGGTCAAACTAGCTCATCCTTAATAATAGCAGCCCATGCCATTACCCCTCCACCACCTTGCTGGTGTCTGAGTCAAAGTGCCCTGTGTCCATTAGTTATCCAGCTATGGGCCCATCCATCTGGTCTATCCAGAGTCACTCTCATTTCATCCGTCCATAAAACCTTTGGAAAATCTGTCTTCAGATATTTCTTGGCCCAATCTTGACATTTCAACTTGTGAGTCTTGTTTAGTGGTGGTCGTGTTTCAGCCTTCCTTACCTTGGCCATGTCTCTGAGCACCGAACACCTTGTCCTTCTGGACACTCCAGGTCAGTTGCAGTTCTAGAATATTGTGGCACTGGAGGATAATGGGTTCCTGGTAGCTTCATGTTTAATCCTTCTCAAGTCTTTTGCAGTTAATTTGTGTCTTTTCTTCTCCACACATTTTTTGCGACCTTGTTGACTATTTGCAACAAAACGTTTGCTTGTTCTGTGCTCACATTTCTATAGCTTAGCTATTTCAAGAGTGCTGCATCCCTCTGATAGGCATTTTACAATTTTTGTCTTTTCAGTGTCTGTTAAATCTCTTTTTTGGCCCATTTTGCCTGAGATAAAGAAGCTGCCTAATAATTATGCACACCTTAATATAGGGTATTAATGACTTTAGGTCACACCCTCCCTCATTACACAAATAAATACCACCTGAGAATGCTTAAATCCAATTAGCATTCAAGTGTATCTAGCTTGCGGTTGGAAAACATGCATAGAAATAATGGTAGGGTCAGAGTACTCACTTCCCTAATAATTGTGCACACAGTGTATAGCCCACTCAGAGAGCGTGCCTGATGGACAGGGCGGTGACAACGCAACGGCAGTGCAATCAAAATTACTGAAGTATGTGCATATTACATTTTATTTTCACAATAAAAACACGATGGAAATAACACTCAAGTCACTCAAGTCATCGTGTGTCAAGTCAAGTCCCGAGTCTTAAACTTCCAAGTCCGAGTCAAGTCTCAAGTATTTTCATGTTTTGTCAAGTCACAAGTCATGAAAACAGTGACTTGAGTCGACTCGAGTCCAAGTCTCAAGTCCCCACCTCTGACAACTCGCATCGAGTTCATTACACTTCTACCCGGCGTGAAGCACTGACAGTCATGTGGTTGTGACGTCATCGTAAACAAATCCGTTCTACTCATCCAGACGACTTCGCAACGGCGCCATTGCCAGATTTTTCCACTCTGGAACCCGTTCTCAAAAGATTTCGTTTTGGGGCACCCAAAACGCCGGTGCCGTGTGGACGCCAGGCCGAAACGATAAACAATTTTATCAGATTCACCTGAATCCGTTGCCGTGTGGACAGGGCCTAAGACAAGTATTTCATCATGCACCAGCTAAAGGGTTAAAACAGAGAGCAGCGAGTTACACAGCTGTTGCCCTGTTTGCTTCTTAGACAATTTTGCGCTGCATGAGAAAAAGCCAGGCGTTTCCATTCACTTCTTGTCATAACACATGTTTGCGGCTCGGCTTTGAACATCGTGGATTTTTAGAGATGACCAGGAAATAAAATGGCTACAGGTTGTGTGAATGTTGTTGTTCTGGATTTAGTTACTATGCTTTCCAAATGGCAGTGATTTAGTGATTTTTTTTTTTTTTTTGTAGTTTCTTTGGCATTTAAAAAAAATAAATTTCCTATTCAACACAGATTAGATATAACGGGTTATAATTACACATTCAGGATAAATCTGATTTAGAATGTTGTTTTGTGTTTCTAGTAAATAAAAAAACATGTTTACTGAGCTACCATCTGATAGCGATGTTTGTCCTGGAGGTTTTACACATCCATCATCGGGTCTGTCTTAACTCCCCAGATAACTGTCTGAGCTGGTGATCTATCTGCCCAGCTCAAGGAAAAGCTGCATCTGTTTTACAGACGCTTCCCATCCTGGATGTAATATGATTCAAATACTTATCATGTGGTAAATGCAGTTTCCTACATAAACAAACATTAGCACAAACAACAGCCAGCTTTAAATAGAACTTTCTGATGAATACCTGAGTTTTTGCACGGTCATGAACGCGTCTTTTCTCTACACTTGCACGCACTGTTGAAAAAGAAGGTTTTGTCTCATATACACTCAAGCACAGTGAAATTCCCCCTCTGCATTTAACCCATCTGAAGTAGTGGGCAGCGATGCTACAGCTTAGGCGCCTTGCTCAAGGGGACTTCAGCCATGATAGAAAGGGAGGGGAAAGTGCTATTCGTTCATTCACTCAACTCCCCTCGCGTATATCCTGCCGGGCCCAGGAATTGAATCAGTGACCCTTTGGGCCCAAGTCGGCTTCACTAACCTTCAAGCCATAGCTGTCCCCTGAAGCTGTGATCCTGATTGGTCAAAAGGAATTAATTAGTTTTTAATAACAGCAGTTCTGACAGTACGTCTGGTGTAAGGCAAATCACAGGTTTATATTAAAGGAGAACTAAAGGGCAATTCCATGTAAATGTCAACCTCACCATGCAAAAATAAAGCAACATGCAATACATCAAAACCACTCCCAGAGATCTCATCTAGGCCTGTATTTTACAGATGTGAATAAGTTGAACCAATTTGTAACCAACCTAATATGTCACTGTCAGTCTTTCTTTCTTATAATGTAAACCCCAAGCTAAAATCAACTTTGATCATGTACAATTCTATATTATTGCCACAAGCCACAGAAATGTATGCTAAAATCCACAAAACAGCAAAACAATAGCCATCCTAAATATTATTTAAGAACTTTGATAGTTTTAGCTGATATTTAGAGAGTTTTTCAAAGGGTTATGGTGGTTAAATTGCTGATTTTCTAAACATATGCTATGTCTATTTCAGACGTGTCACATCCATAACGCTGACTTTTCCTTCCGAAACTCTGCATGAAATACAAAATATTTTAAACAAAGATTTTTTAATATTCACCTTGGACCCCTCTATCAAATGGATATCTCCATTTCGACATTAGGTTTACAATTTCACAGAGTTTGATAAAAATGTACAGTCACCCAAGAAAAGTGATACTTTTTTCTGTCACATCCATAACGCATCTTTTATTGGCATTTTCTGGCATGCCCTAGATGTACTATGGGAATTGTTCTTGTTCTATCACTTCTCCAGTATGGTACAGCCTTAAAATATGCAACACCTGTTTAAATACTGGGAGACAATAAAACATGCACTGGGTCATTTGTTGCCATTTTGAGTTCAAGTGTCACGTCCATAACGCTGGAATTGCTCACAAGTCATTTTTAAACTTGCTTTATTTCTTAATTAACGTGTTATTCAATTACGTTTTCGGTTTTAGTAACCTTATATTGTGACTTGTACTGGCAATTAAATATTATCAGCCCTGTGATGACCTGGCGACTTGTCCAGGGTGTACCCCGCCTTTCGCCCGTAGTCAGCTGGGATAGGCTCCAGCTCGCCTGCGACCCTGTAGAACAGGATAAAGCGGCTAGAGATAATGAGACGAGACTTATTGGCCTATTCGGTTTTTAGCCATGTTGAATTTAGTTCGTTTGGTCCACGGCAGGCGTCGCTTATCCGTGCGATCTTCACGAGACTTGTGTGAGACTTTGAAACGTGAAGTGTCAGCCAGGTGTCAGTGCTGTCATTTTGAAAACTGTTTTCCAAACGAAATATTGCACAAAAACGAGTTTAAATGACGATTACTGCCGACTTTTTTCAAACTTTCCTGATTGCTATGAAAACAAACAAAACTTCCGGCTTGATTACGTCAGCATTCGAAAGAGGGCGCGCGCGTCTTTTGACAATGTTGGCAGATGTCGGTCACTTTGATTTCCGCTGTACGTTTTACTTCCGTCCTACGATGTCTCGCACAGGTCTCAACGAATCTTGTTTACGCCCATTGCTTTGACATATGGACTGATATATTACAGAGCATATTTCAAACACTCATAACTTGCTATAGCAGTGACAAAATAGCGATCAAACATGCATTCCGATATTTAATAAAATGAGAAATTGAATTTTGATAATAAAATTTGCCTTCAGTTCTTCTTTAACACACTTGTTCTAATATCATACCGCAAGCTGGCTTAGTGGTTAGTGTGTCCGCCTCTCGATCAGGAGCTTGCAAGTTCTACTCGCAGTCAGGTCATACCAAAGACCATTCCAAAAAATGGTACCTTCTGGCAAGGCACGCTGCAATACAGATTCGAGTGGGGAGTCAAACTCTTGCAGTTACCGGAGGACTGGCCCCTAGCTGTATAGGTGAGAGGCGGGGGGCTGTAGAAGCGGAGATCGGGACTGCCCAATGCACCTTCAGAGCCTGATTCGTACTGGGAAGACCTGGCATGGGACGGACTTTGCTTTTTTTGTTCTAATATCATTTCTGTAGTAACAACTTACACAGAGATTTGTTTGGCTTTTATATTGCATTCTGTATTTGTATTTTGTATTGCTCCAGGTGATCCAAGATGAATCATTAATGGATTAAAAATGTGCTGTTATTTAACAAATAAAACTGTTTAATCATTTGATATGGTGAATTTTCTGGAAGGAGACATTTATTTAACATTTCTGGAAGAAGGCGTCAGTGTCAGTGCTGTGTCACAGTCAAAGAGAAAGCCGTTGTTTTACGTTTTTCAGGACAGAAGGCTTTCGGCTTTGCGGTTTCTCAGTAACATGACAAGTCTTCTGAACTTCCACACACAGAGAGAGAGAGAGAGAGAAAAGACTAGTGTACTGAGGGAATGACTGTTTAGAGCTGCCATAATGTACAACCCCAATTTCAAAAAAGTTGGGACACTGTGTAAAACAAATAAAAACAGAATGTGAAGAATTGCAAATCATGGAAACCCTATATTTCATTGAAAATAGTCCAAAGACAAGATATCAAATAATGAATTTTATTTTATTTATTTATTTTTTTAAATATGCTTATTTTGAATTTGATGTTAGCAACATGTTTCAGAAAAGTTGGGACGGGGTAACAAAAGACTGAAAAAGTTGTGTAATACTAAAAAAATAATTAGGTTAACTGGCAACAGGTCAGTAAGATGACTGGGTATAAAAAGAGCATCCTAGAGAGGCGGAGTCTCTCAGAAGTAAAGATGTGGGGAGGGGTTCACCACTCTTTGAAAGATTGTGTGGGCAAACAGTGCAACAATTTAAGAATAACGTTCCTCAATGTACATAAAACTGCAAAGAATTTGTGGATCGCATCATCTATGGTCCATAATATCATTAAAAGGTTCAGAGAATCTGGAGAAATCTCTGTATGCAAGAGACAAGGCTGAAAACTGACATTGGATGCCTGTGATCTTCAGGTCCTCAGGCGACACTGCATTAAAAGCAGACACGTGTCTGTAGTAGAAATCACTGTATGGGCTCAGGAACACTTCAGAAAGCCATCGTCTGTGAAAACAGTTCATTACTGCATCTACAAATGCAAGTTAAAACCAGATAGAAACAATATCCAGAAACACTGCCACCTTCTCTGGGTCCAAGCTCTTTTACGATGGACTGAGGTGAAGTGGAAAACTGTCCCGAGGTCTGATGAATCAAAAGTAGAAATTCTTTTTAGAAATCATGGACACCACGTCCTCCAGGCTAAAGTGGAAAGGAACCATCTGGCTTATCAGTGCACAGTTCAAAAGCCAGCATCTGTGATGGTATGAGGGTGCATTAGTGCACATGACATGGGTAGCTTGTACATCTGGGAAAGCATCATTAATGCTGAATGATATCTACACATTTCAGAGCAATATCCTGCCATCCAGACAAAATCTTTTTCAGGGAAGTCCTTCCTTCTTTCAGCAAGACAATGCTAAACCACTTTCTGCGCATATTAAAACTGCATGACTCTGTAATAAAAGAGTCTGGGTGCTAAACTGGCCTGCCTGTAGTCCAGACCTGTCTCCCATTTAAAACATTTGGTGCATTATGAAGCGCAAAATACGACGAAGGAGACCCCGAACTGTTGAGCAACTGAAATTGTACATCAGGCAAGAATGGGACAATGTTTCTCTTTCAAAACTACAGCAATTGGTCTCCTCAGTTCCCAAACATTTACCGAGTGTTGTTAAAAAGTAGAGGTGATGCAACACAGTCGTAAACATGCCCCTGTCCCAACTTTTTTGAAATGTGTTGCTGACATCAAATTCAAAATGAGCATATATTTAAAAAAAAAAAACAATAAAATTTCTCAGTTTCAACATTTGATACTGTCTTTGTACCATTTTCAACTAAATATAGGGTTTCCATGATTTGCAAATTATCACATTCTATTTTTATTTACAGTTTACCCAGCATCCCAACTTCTTTGGAATTGGGGTTGTACCGTAAGTAATAATGGGAACTGACTTGTTTCACGAATATTCCACTTTAAGTATAACTATACAGTACACTGATAAAAATGTGCACCATGTTGTTCTTTAATTAATAAAACAAAATTAGTGTTGCCAATCTGATTCTGTAGAAACACTTTGAGACAGGCCATTATTGGAAAATAATACACATCAAGGTGGCGTGATGCGACCCACTACAGAAACGGAGCTTTTAATCATTTTCCGATAACATCACACCACATCGTGTTTTCTTTCAGACTTTTTTTTTTGTGTGTATGGTAAGTGTGTGTTGCACCAAATCTGATCATTGGCTAATAAAATTTATTCTGATCCTAATTACAGCTGAAATTCATCATCATTGATATCTAATCTCAGAATATCATCCTTTTCCAATTTTGATTGTAAAACCCTCATGATACTCTTGGTCTTTATGGCAAAATCTTAGCAGTCTCTTTGTATCTGACAGGAAGTTGTTATCTCCATCAGCCATTCCATTTCTGTTAGGTAACACCCAGTGGTGACTCCATTTCTAAATACTCTAATGTGCTCTGAAGCAGACCGAGGCAACCGAAGTGACTCCTTGGTGATGTATAGATTACGACTTGTTCGTATGAAGAGTTCCTATGCTGGGGCTGTGTGAATTATTTGAGGGTTGCAGACTGGAAATGGCCTCTGTTAGGTCCACGCCTATGCAAGCCATTTCCTCCTATAGAAAGGCTGGAATCGCCCTACTCCTGTTCCTGAAGAAACTCCTGTTGCCTGCTTCCTGCATCCCTCCCACAGTGTGCATAAACAGAACATTTCTATGATGTGGTACCAGCTATCTAAAGTCCTCCACCGCTCCAAAAAAGGCTTTTCCTTTGTTTCTTCATCATCCCTGTCCTTTTACGTTTTACTAATTAACACAGTCTATATAAGATCACACTAACAGGAGCATGCTAATCATACAATGTGATGTATCTTATCCACCATCAGGCTATGTCCATTTCTCCAATCATTTCAGGGTGATCTTTCAAGAGATCTGCAGTAGGTACACAGTCAGCGTCAAGGGTGAGAGGACGACTGGTGTGGATCCTCCTGTCCTTGCTGTACTGGTCAAAGTAAGGAGTTTTACAGTAGCGTGAGCTGATAAATCCACATGGCTCTGCACTATCAGACAAAAGATAAATACCCAACCTAAAGAAAGTTGGTAAGTCAAAGGTCATCGTTAAGCTCGTCCATATGGGCTGGAGCCACTTGGCAGGAATATCCTTGGAATGTTCTATTGTTGTTTCTCAATGCAACAAATAGGCCTGGCTGTGCCAAATCCTTGTTCAAACATGAATAATTGCAGTGAATGTGCATCATTGCATTCTGCCAGTGTTCAATTTTAGCACTATGGTCTTGGAGCACTGCACTGGAGCGACTGCATGACCCACTTTCAAACCGTAAACACTTACTGTATTTTCTTTAATTGAAATTGTATTACACTCTGCTTTTAGTAGGATTCAAATGAATAGACTGTGATAACTACTGCAACAGAGTGAATATTTCTATTTTGACTTGGATACGTTATTATTATGTACTTAATGACTCAGTTAGATTGGGCTGGATGGGAAAATATTTGGCTCTTGATCATTTGTATGGACCTGGCTGCACTTGGTCCATATGGCATGACCTCAAGGCAAATATTTTCCCGTCCAGCCCAACCTAAGTCTCATCTCATTATCTCTAGCTGCTTTATCCTGTTCTACAGGGTCGCAGGCAAGCTGGAGCCTATCCCAGCTGACTATGGGCGAAAGGCAGGGTACACCCTGGACAAGTTGCCAGGTCATCACAGGGCTGACACATAGACACAGACAACCATTCACACTCACATTCACACCTACGGTCAATTTAGAGTCACCAGTTAACCTAACCTGCATGTCTTTGGACTGTGGGGGAAACCGGAGCACCCGGAGGAAACCCACGCGGACACGGGGAGAACATGCAAACTCTGCACAGAAAGGCCCTCACCGGCCACGGGGCTCGAACCCGAACCTTCTTGCTGTGAGGCGACAGCGCTAACCACTACACCACCGGGGAAGGAAGACAAAGTGTTAGGTTCGTAGTCTGAATTTCCTTTTTTCTTCGCTTGTATATAGAAACTACATAGCAAGCTGTCTCGCTCCTTAGAGGGGATAGCTATTATTCTCTTTCCTCCTTAATTTCAGCAGGAGAGCTTTTGAAAGCGTTCATGTTGTGCTTAGTTTTTTTTATGGTGTTTTCTTCTTCTTGTCCTTGTATAAAAAAGTGAATTTCTTCACTTGAAAGTATCTTCCCCCCCCCCCCCCCCCCCCCCCCATTTTCTTCATCAATTTCAGCTTGTTCAAAAATGCATCCATGGCCAGGACTTGATCTTCTGGCCATGAGGTTTTGTTCTGCCAATTCATGGTGCCATCAATTTTGAATAGAGCCCTTGGACTATTAGTCAAAACAACATCAAAGCATTGGTGATCCACCACCATATTTTGCATCAAAGTTTGTAACATTTCCTTGCATACACTATGCCTTATATTTTGTGTAAAGCTGTCCACAACATTCATTCATTCATTCTTTTTTCTTCCACATTGCATGTTAGGGGTCGCAGTAGAAACAGGTTGAGAAGATCTGCCCAAGGGATCCCCAGACGTTTCTCTTGCTAGTTATCCCCCACCCAAACAAAATTTTGCGGGGGATATAGAAACGGGTTCCGTCCGTCTGTCTGTCCAGTCATGTTTTCGTTTCCAGGCCATATCTTTAAAACTACTGAAGATATCTTCATGAAACTTTGTATACATATCAACCAGCATTGTGAACTGGTGGCTTTTGCTATTTTGGATTTTTGAAAAAAATTATTTTTCAAATTTTTACATACAAACTAGATTTCTAGATTTTTCTAAGAGCAATGCTCGTTTCCGGAACATACACTACTGTTCAAAAGTTTGGGGTCACTTTGAAATGTCCTTATTTTTGAAAGAAAAGCACTGTTCTTTCCAGTGAAGATCACTTTAAACTAATCAGAAATACACTCTATACATTGCTAATGTGGTAAATGACTATTCTAGCTAAATTCTACTAAATGTCTGGTTTTTGGTGCAATATCTACATAGGTGTATAGAGGCCCATTTCCAGCAACTATTGCCGCTTTTCCACTACCAACGCGGCTGAGTTGGGCTGAGCTGTGCCGTGCTGAGTTGGGCTGAGTCGGGCTGTTGGAGTTGCATTTCGACTACAACCGCGCTGAACCGTGCTGGCTGGAAGTGGGTGGACACATTGGGTGGAGTTAGCGAAAGTGGGTGGACGTCACGTGATGTCGTTAGGCAGCGCAAACAGTGACATCAGTGATCTTTTAAGCGGTAGTCTCACGACCCGGATAGTAAACAATAAACATGGAGTCGTTAGTGTTGCTGGTCTTGGTGCTGTGGCTTGTTGTCACCGACAACGCCAACAGATACTGGCAAGAGCATATAGATGAGGCGAGGCGCATAAGGCTTCAGAAATTCTCGTAATTCTTCTTCTTCCGGGTTTACGGTGTTTACAGATCCCAGCGTGCTCGCGGGGCATGTGTGGGCGTGTGAGGACACTCCTCCTCACCAATCAGTGCACAGGGGAGTGTCTGCTCACGCCCCAGCCTCACTCAGCTCGGTTTGGCTCGCTTCAGCCCTACTCCAAAACCGTGCGAGTTTTGGGTGCTAAGCAGGGCTGAAGCGAGCTGAGTCGTGCTGCTCTAAGGTAGTCGAGACGCGAGCCGTGTCGGGCTGAAGTGAGCTGAAAAAGGGTAGTAGAAAAGGGCCATATCACTCCAGTGTTCTAATGGTACAATGTGTTTGCTCATTGCCTCAGAAGGCTAATGGATGATTAGAAAACCCTTGTACAATCATGTTAGCACAGCTGAAAACAGTTGAGCTCTTTAGAGAAGCTATAAAACTGACCTTCCTTTGAGCAGATTGAGTTTCTGGAGCATCACATTTGTGGGGTCGATTAAATGCTCAAAATGTCCAGAAAAATGTCTTGACTATATTTTCTATTCATTTTACAACTTATGGTGGTAAATAAAAGTGTGACTTTTCATGGAAAACACAAAATTGTCTGGGTGACCCCAAACTTTTGAACGGTAGTGTATATGCAAAACTATTCATGATATGGATTTGAAACTTGGTATACATGTTAACAAGGTGATGTAGATGTGCCTTTTCATACAAAGAAATTTGAGAAATTTAAATCTTTCATGTTTCCATGGAAATAATTTCAGACTTGCGCTCTCAGGTTAGTCTTAGGGGTAGGTTTTGTTTCCGGAGCAGAACTTGAAAACTATGAGTGGTATGGTCTTGAAAGTTGGTATATGTGTTGATTAAGTAATGTATCTGTGCCTTTTGATACTAAGAAATGTGAGAAATTTTAATTTTTAGCTCACCTGGATCAAAGGTCCGGTGGGTTTATGCCATGGGTTGCTGAGGTCAGTGTAAAGAGGTAGGGTTGGTTTCCTGCAGCAGAACTTGAAAAATGTGCCAAATAATAAACTTGGTATATAGGGTGGGGGATATAGATGACTCTGTCTTCTTGTTTTAATCTGTTCTGACTTTTAACCCCGAGTGAAACCATGCACAGCACAGACCTATGTAACAAATAAATCACCCAATATCCTTTAGAGGTTTTTGGGTGACTTGCCCTGTCTTTATATCATGAAAAGACTCCTTGCTCACTGTGGTTGTCCATAGTTTCCCAATGTACATTTATGAAAAGTTCATTTAAAGATGATCATCTTCAATGACTTGTTGAGTGAATATTGTGTGACAGCCTGTAGCATGACTCATACATACTACGTATAAAGGTTTCTAACGTTGAAACGCTGCAGAAAGTTAAAAGGAGAAATACATCAGAAACGTCTTTGATCAAATACCTGTATGGGGTTACTTAAGCATTTGTGCATGCGTATACACACACACATACACACATGCAGGATTCCTCCCCCAGGCATCAGCTCCACTTGGTACCAGGCCTCTGATAAGGAGGTGCAGAGTGTTCTGTGTCCTGTCAACTCCTACAACTCACCCTCTCCATACTTCATTCCTTGACAAGCTCGCAAGCTCTTGCACAGATAATACAAATCCATCTCATAATCAGAGCCAGTCTTCAAACTGTGGACTCTTCAAACTCCAAAATTTCCTGTCTCCTTATGAACGATTATAACACCGAATGCAATGTGATCCAAAGTGTTAGTAAGGAAGTAGGCAGTCGAGGATGTTTTCACACAAGCGTGGCAGCAGTGATCATCTTTCGTCTTTCAATCTAGTTCTGTACGGAGTTGCATTTACAACAATAACCATGGTACACTGTAACTATATAGCATTGAAAGAAGCTGCTAAGGAAGGCAGGGGGTCAGCTACACTGACATACAATGCACATACTATAAACGGAAAGGATGAACACTGTGCATTACATTATGGCTCAAGAATTTGCTTTCTTTCTAGGTGCCCTCTGATCCCATGGTTCATTGTGATCTGTCATTGTCCAGGGAGGGAAAACTCGCCTCTTTTTTTCCACTTCAATTAGTTCCAAGTTTACATCACCATCAAAAATGCATGGCATTGTGACCTGCTGGGGGAAAAGAAAAAAAAATTGGGCGTAATGGGTGAAAAAGCATGAGACTAATGACTCATCAGAGGGAGGACTTGAGCACAAATATGCACCGCTGATGCTTGGCACAACAACACTGAAGATGAACGTGTTTGAGATGGAGCAGATACCTTCATGTACGTGCACATGTGCACTCACATTCCTGGAATACTCCCACCTTTGAGGGCCTCCAGTGAGCAATGAGTGAAACAAGGTCCTTCAGAGCCCCTTACTCGAATTCATGGGGAAGGAATTCCAAGAGCTGAATGGCAAGGATTGCAGAATGAGCGGCGAACTCCAAATCTTTTAGCATTCACGCCACTTTTCATTGGCACTGCAACTTGTCACTGCCAGCATGTTTGCCTAAATAGAGTCTTGGAGAAACAATGAAAGCCTCAACCCACATACAACACAATTCGGTTTAATACACATGCAAATAGGCTCTGCGGTCTTTGTCCAAGCATCTTGAGAGAGGTCTTGCAGCTCTCATTACACATTCTCAAGAATCACGTCAGAAATGGGCACAAACCAAATCAACACGGCAGTAATTCACATTTTCTCCTCAAATAAGAGCTTCTTTTTTTTCAGCTTTCTCACATAAATGTGTCAAAACTACAGACATCGCTATAGATTAGGGCTGCGTACCTAAACGTAACATCAGGTACAGGTACATGTACCGGTACAGAGGTTTAGGTATAGGTCCGGACCTGTACCTGAACAGTTTGACAAATTAACATGTGGTGTTCTGAACTTCTTCAATAATGACTGAAACATTAATAAACTGTTGACAACTTGTCAGTATCTTTATTCAAAGAAAACCGAACGTAACTAGGTTTCCTACCTCACTTCTCAGTCACCCTCCTAGTCTCACACTTAGTTAACTTGGGACAAAAAGTCATAAGTTGTCTCACAGCGAGAAAACTTGCGTTCTGGCCCCCTGAAAGCTTTGTTACATGATCCCAGACCTTACTGGTCTTCCCACGTGGCATGACAAACAAATTCACTCCGTGCAGTCCGCGGCCTTTAACCTACGCGGCACAATTACACAAAGCAACAAAGGCCGCCAATGCCAGCAAAGGAAAAATGGCTGACCTGCTTTTGAGTCTTTTTGACCAATCAGAACGCTGGATCAGCTAAGCCCTCGCAATGTCTCATGAGACTGTGGCGAGAGGATCTCAAATCAAAGATGACTCTGATTTCAAGTTTCAGCGCGGCATTTTACGTCTTTTCCAGTGCTAAATTTTTGTCTTTGTGGTAGGATTTATGCATCTTCAGTCACAAAATAAGCATATACTTGGTGTAAATTTATATCGGTACAGTACCGGTACTTCATGATCCGGTATTTTGGACCTGTACTGAATCGATTTTCACGGTACAGTACCGGTACGCAGCCCTACTATAGATCATTCAAGGCAATTTTTGAACACACACACTATTAGTAATTCATTTTTCTCTCTCTCTCTCTCTCTCTTTAAATAAGCAAAAACTGTATACAAAGATACACCCCCATTCCCACTGTAAAATATGGCGATGAATCATTTTTCAGCTTGTGATCCTGGAGTGCTTGGAAGATGAATAGTGTCATGCAATAAAACTTAATTCCTTTGCCAATAAGTTACATTACATTAATGGCATTTAGCAGATGCTCTTATCCAGAGCAACATGCAACATACCCAGAGCAGCCTGGGGAGCAGTTGGGGATTAGGTGCCTTGCTCAAGGGCACTTCAGCCATTCCTGCTGGTCCAGGGAATCAAACCGGCAACCTTATGGTCCCAAAGCTGCTTCTTTAAGCATTAGGCCATGTTAAGACTTGGCTATAAATTAAACCTTTTAAACAAGATGACAACTCCAAACATCCACAAATCAACACAGGCTTCGCCAAATATTAATTAGCAAATGTAGACCATTCCTTCAATTAAATAACATAAGGAGTGATTGTGGAGCTTATAAATAGGGAAAGGGAATTTTGGATAGGAGTTGCTGTATTCAGGATGTCTGAAAAGTCAGAAACCAAAGAGACTATTTGGGGCAAATCCATCCATTATCTATAACCCCTTATCGTGTGGAGGGTCACGGGCAAGCTGGAGTCTATCCCAGCTGACTATGGGCGAGAGGTGGGGTATACCCTGGACAAGTCGCTAAATCATCACAGGGCTGACACATATGGCCCTTTTCCACTACCCTTTTTCAGCTCACTTCAGCCCGACACGGCTCGCGTTTCGACTACCTCAGAGCAGCACGACTCAGCTCGCTTCAGCCCTGCTTTGCACCCAAAACTCGCACGGTTTTGGAGTAGGGCTGAAGCGAGCCAAACCGAGCCGAGTGGGGCTAGGGGCATGAGGAGACACTCCCCTGTGTACTGATTGGTGAGGAGGAGTGTCCTCACATGCCCACACACACCCCGCGAGCACGCTGGGATCTGTAAACACCGTAAACCCGGAAGAAGAGGAATTACGAGAATTTCTGAAGCCTTATGCGCCTCGCCTCATCTATACGCTCTTGCCAGTATCTGTTGGCGTTGTCGGTGACAACAAGCCACAGCACCAAGACCAGCAACACTAACGACTCCATGTCCTCCATGTTTATTGTTTACTATCCGGGTCGTGAGACTACCGCTTAAAAGATCACTGATGTCACTGTTTGTGCCGCCTAACGACATCACGTGACGTCCACCCACTTCCAGCCAGCGCGGTTGTAGTCGAAATGCAACTCCAACAGCCCCACTCAGCCGCGTTGGTAGTGGAAAAGCGGCATTAGAGACAAACAATTATTCACACTCACATTCACACCTACAGTCAATATAGAGCCACCAGTTAGCTTAATGTGCATGTCTTTGGACTGTGGGGGAAACCAGAGCACCCAGAGGAAACCCATGCAGACATGGGGAGAACATGCAAACTCCACACAGAAAAAAGGCCCCCGTCACCCACTGGGCTCAAACCCAGAACCTTCTTGCTGTGAAGCGACAGTGCTAACTACTACACCACCGTGCTGCCTTGAGCCAAATCTGTTGTGCAAAATCCATGAAAACATGATACAGTGGCTGACAAAATGCTTAGAGCATCAGGGTGGGCATGCAGAGTATGCGTTATAAATAACAAATACGTATGTAGTTTTCTGTCATTATTTCCTGACTTTTTGGACATTCGAGAAAGATGGGAATTTACTGGAAGATAACTACGAAGAAGGTAGTGGTCTTTTCCCCGATCTTCAACTGTTTCAGAACTGCATTTGCTGGCGTGCCAATAATTTTGAAATCATCTTGAAACATTTAAAGGTTATGCTAAAATAAATGCTAACAGCATCTCAGTATTTTTAAGCTCAAACATACTGTATATTCCAAGCATCTTGAGAGTTGCTGATGCTCTTCAGGCTAGAAAAGGTTACAAAACCATCTCTAAAGGGTTTGGACTCCATCAATCTACATTCAGACAGATGGAGGAAATTCAAGATCACTGTTACCCTCTCCAGAAGTGGAGGACCAACATGGATCACTCCAAGAGCAAGGTGTGTAGTTGTCTGCGAGGTCATAAAGGAACCAAGGCTAACTTCTTAGCAACTAAAGGCCTCTCTCAAATTTGGTTAAAGTTCATGAGTGCACCATCAGGAGAACGCTGAACAGCAATGATGTGTATGGCAGAGTTGCAAGGGGAAAGCTACTGCTCTCCAAAAAGAACACTGATGTATATCTACGGTTTGCTAAAGGTCATGTACGCAACCCAGAAGGTTATTGGAAAAGTTTTGCGGACGGATGAGACCAAACTAGAACTTTCTGATTTAAATGAGAAGCGTTCTGTATTAACAGATTACAAAGAGTGCAAAATGCAGCTGCCAGGCTTATATGTAATATCTCTAAATTCGATCACATCACACTGATATTAATTAGGTTACACTGATTACCAGTTAAATATAGAATATCTTTTAAATACTTCTAATTAGTTATAAAACTATACATGGGTGTGTGCCAGGTTAGCTTACAAAGCTCAGAGATATTAAGTTACCATCTAGGAGATATAGCTGAAGATCCAACAATGATGAGTTCTTGCTTCTGACACCAACACGTCACAGTCTTTGAATGTTAGATGATGGATCTATCTACGCTGCGGCAGCTTAAATGTGGAAAAGGCTTCCATTAAATATGCATAGAGCCAAGTCGCCTACAGTCTTTAAGAACATTCTAAAGACTTATCAGTTTTTTGAAGCTTTTAGTGATTAGACAAGTAATGATCTTCAATATATATTTTTTGTATGTACATTCCGTACGTTTTTAGTGTGACAGTTTTTCTACATATTGTATATCTATTTGGCCTGTGTTTTTACCTACACACTTGTTTTTTGTCTTTTTATGCCTCCGCCACTGTAAGGTGCAGGAGGCATTATGTTTTCGGGTTGTCCGTCCGTCCGTGCGTGCGTCCGTCCGTGCATCCGTCTGTCCCGAAACCTTGTGAACGCGATATCTCAAAGGCTAATGAAAGGAATTTCACCAAACTTTCACCATTTGTGCGCTTTGGGACAAACATGAACGGATTAGATTTTGAGATCAAAAGGTCTAAGGTCAAGGTCACATGTCTGTCCGAAAACCTTGTGAACACAATGTCTCCAAGGCTAATACAAGTAATTTCACCAGGTCAAGATTACTGTGAGGTCAAATGTCCATCCCCAAATCACAACTTAATAAGGCGTGTAGTCTACCGGGCGGAGGCATCCCCATCTACACCGTTGGCGTCGAGTTCTATCTAGTTATTTATTCATCTGTTATTTTTTGCATGCATGTGAGCATATGTGAAAGAACTATCCATCCATCCTTTATCCGTAACCGCTTATCCTGTGCAGGGTCACGGTCAAGCTGGAGTCTATCCCAGCTGACTATGGGCGAGAGGCGGGGTACACCCTGGACAAGTCGCCAGATCATCACAGGGCTGACACATAGAGACAAACAACCATTCACATTCACACCTACGGTCAATTTAGAGCCACCAATTAGCCTAACCTGCATGTCTTTGGACTGTGGAGGAAACCAGAGCACCCGGAGGAAACCCACGCAGACACAGGGAGAACAGGTAAACTCCACATAGAAAGGCCCCTGTCAGCTACTGGGCTCGAACCCAGAACCTTCTTGCTGTGAAGCGACAGTGCTAACCACTACACCACCATGCCACTCTGAAGGGGATATCTCATCTCATCTCATTATCTCTAGCCGCTTTATCCTTCTACAGGGTCGCAGGCAAGCTGGAGCCTATCCCAGCTGACTATGGGCGAAAGGCGGGGTACACCCTGGACAAGTCGCCAGGTCATCACAGGGCTGACACATAGACACAGACAACCATTCTGAAGGGGATATGCGCATTATAAATATTAAAGTTATTATTGTTGTGTTTGGAGAAAGGAAAACACTGCATTCTAGCATAAGTACCTGATTCCGTCTGTGAAACACGGTGGTGGTAGTATCATGGTTTTGCTACATTTTCACCAGGATGGCTTGCTGTCATTTATTTAACAATGAGTTCTGAATTATTCCCCTGAAATCTAAAGGAAAATGTCAGGACATCTGTCCATGAACTGAATCTCAAAAGAAAGTGGTCATGCATTTAAACTTAACCTTATTTCATAATGGAAAAAAAAAATAATATTAGCAGCATCTTTGTAATTTTGAGCTCAAATATTCTGCATCCTCTAGGCATCTTGGATATTAATTTCTGGCACCTTTAGAGTTCGACATTTCACTGTCAAACTGATTCTTCATTGTGAAGCCAAATGAGTTGGCTTTAAAAAAAAAAGCTACCCTTAGTAATAATAAATCACTGGTGGAGGGCAATAATGGATAAAATCTGTGAGAATGCTGTGAATTTATAGTCTTCTGTGAATAAATAAACACCCACTTCCTGTACTAGACTGCTGGAGTGATGGGACAAATCATCCGTTCTGATATCGACACATTGTCTCATATTGAATGACAAAAATTAAACAAACTGTAAATACCTCAATTACAGCCATTTTATGGCTTAATCCCTGTTTGCTGATCCACGTCAACCTCGGCCAGTTCTCTAAGGACACTCTGAAACTTCAAGCAAAAACAAAGCTGAGATGCTAACATGCTGTGTCTACCAATAAACGTGATTTATTTAGAAAAATCGAGACTAATGGCATATAAACAAAGCACTTTTTTAGATATAAAATGACAATTCAAGTAATTCTGAACTAAAGTCATTATCAGCATTCAGAAGGTTTCTAGCATGTAACCTAAAAACTTCATGATGTTAAATGTGCACAATTAAATTCATACATTTTGAAGGTTTTAGGCAAACATGGCTTGCTTGTGCTTATTTTTGCCCACAGCAAGCCATCAGGAAGACAGGCCCACCGCACCCATGTGTTTATTTTACCGAGCAAACTAACATTTCCTCTCTGATGCTAACAAAAAGCACATTAGCTTCAGCCTCCTATGACTTTGGCTGTGTCACACCTCAAACAATCAAACTCTCTCAAAGGTTTCCGTAGTAAAGAGAACAAACAGATCCAGAATATTTTTAACAACTCATCTGAAAGTATATTATCCAGTGTTATTTATTTAGCTACAGTGGTGCTTGAAAGTTTGTGAACCCTTTAGAATTTTCTATATTTCTGCATAAATATGACCAAAAACATCATCAGATTTTCACTACAAGTCCTAAAAGTAGATAAAGAGAACCCAGTTAAACAAAAGAGACCAAAAATATTATACTTGGTCATTTATTTATTGAGGAAAATGATCCAATATTACATATCTGTGAGTGGGAAAAGTATGTGAACCTTTGCTTTCAGTATCTGGTGTGACCCCCTTGTGCAGCAATAACTGCAACTAAAAGTTTCCGGTAACTGTTGGTCAGTCCTGCACACCGGCTTGGAGGAATTTTAGCCCATTCCTCCGTACAGAACAGCTTCAAATCTGGGATGTTGGTGGGTTTCCTCACATGAACTGCTCGCTTCAGGTTCTTCCACAATATTTCGATTGAAATAAGGTCAGGACTTTGACTTGGCCATTCCAAAACATTAACTTTATTCTTCTTTAACCATTCTTTGGTAGAACGACTTGTGTGCTTAGGGTTGTTGTCTTGCTGCATGACCCACCTTCTCTTGAGATTCAGTTCATGGACAGATGTCCTGACATTTTCCTTTAGAATTCACTGGTATAATTCAGAATTCATTGTTCCATCAATGATGGCAAGCCGTCCTGGCCCAGATGCAGCAAAACAGGCCCAAACCATGATACTACCACCACCATGTTTCACAGATGGGATAAGGTTCTTATGCTGGCATGCAGTGTTTTCCTTTCTCCAAACATAACGCTTCTCATTTAAACCAAAAAGTTCTATTTTGGTCTCATCCGTCCACAAAACATTTTTCCAATAGCCTTCTGGCTTGTCCACGTGATCTTTAGCAAACTGCAGATGAGCAGCAATGCTCTTTTTGAGAGAGCAGTGGCTTTCTCCTTGCAACCCTGCCATGCACACCATTGTTGTTCAGTGTTCTCCTGATGGTGGACTCATGAACATTAACATTAGTCAATGTGAGAGAAGCTCGAACCTAGAACCTAGTTACCCTGGGGTCCTTTGTGACCTTGCCGACTATTACACTCCTTGCTCTTGGAGTGATCTTTGTTGGTCGACCACTCCTGGGGAGGGTAACAATGGTCTTGAATTTCCTCCATTTGTACACAATCTGTCTGACTGTGGATTGGTGGAGTCCAAACTCTTTAGAGATGGTTTTGTAACCTTTTCTAGCCTGATAAGCATCAGCAACACTTTTTCTGAGGTCCTCAGAAATCTCCTTTTTTTCGTGCCATGATACACTTCCACAAACATGTGTTGTGAAGATCAGACTTTGATAGATCCCTGTTCTTTAAATAAAACAGGGTGCCCACTCACACCTGATTGTCATCCCATTGATTGAAAACACCTGACTCTAATTTCACCTTCAAATTAACTGCTAATCCTAGAGGTTCACATACTTTTGCCACTCACAGATATGTAATATTGGATAATTTTCCTCAATAAATAAATGACCAAATATTTTTGTCTCATTTGTTTAACTGGGTTCTCTTTATCTACTTTTAGGACTTGTGTGAAAATCTGATGTTGTTTTAGGTCATATTTATGCAGAAATATAGAAAATTCTAAAGGGTTCACAAACTTTCAAGCAGCACTGTATGACAGTGAAATTAATATGAAGGATATACAGTGACTGTTGTGCTTGAAAGTTTGTGAACTTTCTATATTTCTACATAAATATGACCTAAAGGACCATTGGATTTTCAAGTCCTAAAAGTAGATAAAGAGAGTTCAATTAAACAAGTGAGACAAAAATATTATACTTGGCCATTTATTTATTAAGGAAAAATGATCCAGTATTAGATATCAGTGCCATCCATTATCTGTAACCACTTATCCTGTACAGAGTCGCAAGCAAGCTGGAGCCTATCCCAGCTGACTATGGGCAAGAGGCAGGGTACACCCTGGACAAGTTGCCAGGTCATCACAGGGCTGACACTTAGAGACAAACAACCATTCACACTTATGCTCAATTTAGAGCCACCAATTAGCCTAACCTGCATGTCTTTTGACTGTGGGAGAAACCAGAGTACCCAGAGGAAACCCACGCAGACACAGGAGAACATGCAAACTCCGCACAGAAAGGTCTTCGTTGGGCACTGGGCTTGAACCTAGGACCTTCTTGCTGTGAGGCGACAGTGCTAACCACCATGCCACCCTAGATATCGGTGGATGAGTGGAAAAAGTATTTGAACCTCTAGGATTGGCAGTTAATTTGAAGGTCAAATTAGTCAGGTGTTTTCAATCAGTGGGGTGACAATCAGGTTTGACTGGGTCCGTGTTTTATTTAAATAGCAGGGATTTATACAAGTCTGATCTACGCAACACGTGTGTGGAAGTGTATCTTGGCACGAACAAAGGAGATTTCTGAGGACCTCAGAAAAGAGCTGTTGATGCTCATCAGGCTGGAAAGGGTTACAAAACAATCTCTTAAGGGTTCTAACTCCATCAATCCTCTCTAGTAGTGGTCGACTAACAAAGATCACTCGAAGAGCAAGGTGTGTAGTCGTCTGTGAGGTCACAAAGGAACCCAGGGTAATTTCTAAGCAACTAAAGGCCTCTCTTGCATTTGTTAATGTTCATGTTCATGAGTGCACCATCAGGAGAATGCTCAGCAACAATGGTATGTATGGCAGAGCTGCAAGGAGAAAGCTATTGCTCTCCAAAAAGAACATTGCTGTACAGTTTGCTAAAAATCAGCTGCATAAGCCAGATGATTATTGGAAAAATATTGTGGACAGATGAAACCGAAATAGAAATTTTGATTTAAAAGAGAAGTGTTATGTTTGGAGAAAGGAAAACACTGCATTCTAGCATAAGAACCTTATCCCGTCTGTAAAACACGGTGGTGGTAGTATCATGGTTTGGGCCTGTTTTGCTGCCTCTGTGCCAGGACGGCTTGCCATCATTTATTTAACAATGACTTCTGAATTATTCCACTGAATTCTAAAGGAAAATGTCAAGACATCTGTCCATGAACTGAATCTCAAGCATACAAGTCATTCTCCCAAAGAATTATGAAAGAAAAATAATGGTTTGGAATGGCCAAGTCAGTGTCCTGACCTTCCATTAATCCATTATCCATAACTGCTTATCCTGTGCAGGGTCGCGGGCAAGCTGGAGCCTATCCCAGCTGACTATGGGCGAGAGGCGGGGTACACCCCGGACAAGTCGCCAGATCATCTCTAGGCTGTCCTGACCTTAATCTAAGAGAAATGCTATGTGAGCAGTTCATGTGAGGAAACTCACCAACATCCCAGAGATAAAGATGTTCTGTACAGAGGAATGGGCTCAAATTCCTTCCATATCACAATCCGATATTCACGAGTACCAGTAATCCTCTGGGATACACATAGGCCGGTTGCTCATATCTAATACAGAAAGCAGTTATCACGGAGCACTCGGGGACAGATGTTTCAACGTATCTCTTAATATGAAAGGGGAAGCCATGGCCTATGGTTAGAGAAGTAGCTTTGGGACCTAAAGGTTGCGGGTTTGATTCCCTGGACCAGCAGGAATGGCTGAAGTGCCCTTGAGCAAGGCAGCTAACCCCTACCTGCTCTCCAGGCTGCTCTGGGAGCCTGTATGTCACTCTGGATAAGAGTGTCTGTCAAACACCTTTAAAGTGCACATCTTGGGTGTATTTAGGAGCAAGATCAATGTAATTCTCCTATTTTATATTAAACTTTGGTCAAATATCTGTAACATTTTGCATTTTGTGCAATTTTTTTACCTTGCGCAATACCAGAAAAATTCAGTTGAAATTAAGCTATTTGAGGTGAATTGGTCCGCCTCTGAAAAAACTTGCCATTTGGATTTCCCGGCAAACACTGATTTTTGTGACGTCATGCGCGGGACGCCTCCCTCTGAATCCCATGTTAGCGTTGGCTTGTTTATGAGAATACGACGTGGTGGTTTTCTGCAAATTTCTTCAATGTTATCATGTAATTATTAAAATGGTTAACAGATGTATTTCAGATGTATGTTTTTGTCACTTTTTCATTTTCTTTCTTTTGTATGTACAAATAGTTACATACATTTTTTATACATGTTCGAAATAAATAAATTCATTCATTCATTCATTCATTCATGTATCATAGGAGGGTGTAGCAACACCAATCATGATGGGATTAGTACTCATCATTTTCCAAAAGACCGGACAACGAGAGAGAAATGGGAGCGCTTCATGCGAGGCACCCGGAAAAAGCCGAGGACCAAGCAGAGCCGAGAAAAAGACCAAGAAAATCGGAAATTCACAAGTTGACTGTTGCCAGGGTAAGAAATAAGAGAGACTATACTCTAAATCAGGTGTTCCTGTGTTTGTGTGGTACACGGATAATGTTATTTATTGACACACACAAAAGTAAACACCATGAAAGTGCTGGGCGATAATACACTTACTTCACATGTATCAAGGGATATGTGTGTCAGGGCTTGAGATCTTGGGACCTGTCAAACACATTAAAGGGCTGATGACACGTTTTTGACATCTTTGGCGATGTTTTATAACATAAAAAGTAATTCCCGATGATCCATATATTAATTCACGAAGGCGCCTATTTTACAAGTTATGATAAAAAAACGCATCTATTTGGGCAAATTTGACGGGGCTGCAGCACCCAGGAGACGAATGAGGAGGAGGGGCTATATGACGTCAGCGAAAGAATCTTCCTCCTAACTTACCAGTTTGTTGTTGATGCGAGAGGTGTTCAGTTTATCATTATTAATATTATTATTATACATTATTATAACATATATACTGTATATATATATTAGGGCTGGGAATATTAACGCGTTAATCGCGATTAGATTAATGTAAATTGTGATCGCGAATATTTTTTTTAATCGCGATCAGAGTTTACCAGCATTTTCCGCACTTCTACCATCCACATGCAGCTCCTCTGGTTGTATTAATTAAACTCATTTTCGGTTAAACGCGCTATTTCGAGTTTGCTAGTCTTTTGTTCCTTCTACGCATCCGTAGGCAGCTCGAGTGGAAGCGTGTGGTTTCCATCGAGTCGTTGGCATTGGCATGGAAGGACACGCTGTTGTCTTCAGTTTAGTCCTCTTTTGTGATGGATAAGCAACGGTTTTCTGGACCTCTGAATGGTTTGTTTGAATTTAAGTTATGAAGTGCTTTGTATGGTTATTTATTTTTTTATGGTGACATTTTATTTTTGAAGAAGAGAGTGGCCTGACATTACATTGTTCATAGTCAAATCTGAAGTAGAGACAAGTGGGTCTACATGGCACTTTTTCTGATTTTTTTTCTTGTGTTCATTTATTTACAATTTCTCCAAAGTAGCCAGTCATTCATTCTTAATACTTGTTTTCCTTTCTCTACACTCTTTTTTTAATAAAAAAAAGGCCAAAAGATAAATTCTGCTTTTGTCTCTGTCTTCATTTTATTCCAATTTAAGACACAATGGTCAGAAATACTTTGCATTGTGGGTTTAACTTTAGATTCGAACGGTCTTACTGCAAAATATCAATTTTACACATGCAAAGTAAATCAAGATTAATCGCGATTAACTATGAAATTTCTGAGATTAGTTGCGATCAAGAAAATTAATCTTTTGACAGCCCTAATATATATATATATATATATATATATCTCATCTCATCTCATTATCTTTAGCCGCTTTATCCTGTTCTACAGGGTCGCAGGCAAGCCGGAGCCTATCCCAGCTGACTACGGGCGAAAGGCGGGGTACACCCTGGACGAGTCGCCAGGTCATCACAGGGCTGACACATAGACACAGACAACCATTCACACTCACATTCACACCTACGGTCAATTTAGAGTCACCAGTTAACCTAACCTGCATGTCTTTGGACTGTGGGGGAAACCGGAGCACCCGGAGGAAACCCACGCAGACACGGGGAGAACATGCAAACTCCACACAGAAAGGCCCTCGCCGGCCATGGGGCTCGAACCCAGGACCTTCTTGCTGTGAGGCAACAGCGCTAACCACTACACCACCGTGCCGCCATATATATATATAGTTATTATGCCTTCGCATTGTGTTGCCGGCTTTTGCTCCAAAACCCACAAGGATGGGGTAAGTTTATTCAAGTTTCCCAGAGATCCCGAGCTGCATGCGAAGTGGGTGAAGCAAGTCAGGCGCACTCGTGACAAGTGGGAGCCCTCACCAACATCCGTCCTGTGCTCTGAACACTTCGATTTGGATTGTTTTGACACCCTTCCCAGCTTAAAGGAATCTCTTGGGTGTTCAGTTCAGCACAAACGTGTGCTGCTACCATCAGCAGTGCCTACAGTATTCCGGAGGGGGTCTACTAGTAGCTATGCCGGATCCAGCAGTCGTCTGGGACAAGGCGACTCCTCCAAAGACAGTCCTCCTGTTAGAACATGTGTTGAGAAACGACATAAGATAAAGGTACGTAGAGCTATAGAGTGCTCCGACATGATGCTAAAAATAGTAACCATGCGGTCTGTGCGGCCATCTTGGAAGTGACTCGCTCCAGAGCGCTCATAGAGTACACATCATAGAGTACACATTCATGATAATCATAAATGTAATCATAAAGTTGGCGTGATATCAGTCATGTATTTGCTTGTGAAAGCTTGCACTGTCTTCGATGGTGTTGGATGGTTTGTTTACGTCTTCTTAGTACTAATACAAAAAAAACTGATCTATGGGTATGGGCATCATATCGCCTAGTCTTCCTCCTCACTTGCTGGTTTGTTGATGTGACAGATTTGTAGTAGCAGTTGTAGTATTTTGCCTTTGCATTGTGGTCTCTTATTCCCAAGTTGAAAGAATTTGTTTCTCAAAGCAAACACTGAGGGAAAGCTAACTTAGCCAGACAAGTAGGCTACGGATTGTCATTTGCTTACGCTGATGTAGGTTATCAAATATTTTGCTTCATTCAAGGATAAAACTATGGCTATGTTTACATTAAACCGTATCTGTCTCGTTTTCTTCGTGGATGCACTGTCCGTTTACATTAAACCGCCTGGAAACGCCGGGAAACGGGAATCCGCCAGCGTCCACGTATTCAATCCAGATCGTGTCAGCTCCGGTGCTGTGTAAACATTCAGAATACGCGGATACGCTGTGCTGAGCTCTAGCTGGCGTCTCATTGGACAACGTCACTGTGACATCCACCTTCCTGATTCGCTGGCGTTGGTCATGTGACGCGACTGCTGAAAAACGGCGTGGACTTCCGCCTTGTATCACCTTTCATTAAAGAGTATAAAAGTATGAAAATACTGCCCATTGTGTAGTTATGATTGTCTTTAGGCTTGCCATCCTTCCACTTGCAAGTGGTAAGTGATATGCGCTGGGATCACACACACAGCGGCTCAGTCCCGAATCACAGCTTGTTCACTTCACTCGCGTGCTATGTAAGCTGCGCAAGGCCGGAGTGCGCACCCTCCAGAGGGCACTCGCTGTTCAGGGCGGAGTGATTTGGAGCGCAGGATGCCTGCGGAGCCGAGCGTATCCGTGTATTGGTGTTGCTGTGTGCACGCAAATCGTGTATTGGTGTTGCTGTGTGCACACTAATCGTTTTAAAAACGTTAATCTGATGATCCGCTGATACGGTCTAATGTAAACATGGGCTAAGAAGCCATAAACTAGAAGACGTGCCTGCCAATATTATCCTAAATGTATCACGGATCAGGCATAGTTGTAAGCTTATTATGTTAGCCGTTTGCATGCTCCATTAGGAACTGTGTATTCAGTGTAGCATACGGCTTACATGATATAAGCAGTGTTTACACATGCAAGACAACAATACACAATAATAAAATATTGATTCCATAACATTTTGAACAAATACGGGTTGACCTACCAATCCTTGTTATCCAACCTTGTGGTGTTCAATGCTGGGCTGACTGCCTGTCCGCTGTCCATCTCGGGGTCGGAATCGGAGTCGCTCTCAGATTGCACAGTAACAGGTTCAAACCTGTACGGTTGGATGCACCCGTGTTCGTCATCACTTGATTCTTCCGATCTATCCCACTCACAACACAATTCTAGACTCCCAGAAGAGGAAGAGCTAGAGAGTTCACCGGCGTTTTCATGCGCCATTTCCATTGAGTAGACAGCCAGTGAACCTCAGTGTGTTCTTCCGCTGACATCACAACATGGCCGCGAGCCACGGACCCAGTTTTCTTGCGCTGTGCAATTAAAAGTTGGATATTCGCGTAACAACAGCTTCTTTTCACGTAATTATAACAGAAATCTAACATGTTTGCCATGTTGTATAGTTTATTTAAGAAATTGCATCGAGTCATGTTCGTGTCATCAGCCCTTTAAATGTATATACAACCCTGCTTAGCTGATTCCATGTGTGTAGCTTATGAAATCTTTCTCCTACAGTAGCCAGTACTCTTCTAAATGAAGAAATATATAAATACATAATAGTAATTAGAAAAAAATATGATTTATGTAACAATAGATAGATGAGCATTGATACATGAATCCATGGGTTTAGAAGCTCAGGTGACAATTCCATATTTTAATGCAAAATCGCTCGCTGCTAAACTTGGTCTACACAGACTGTGCACTGAATCCATGGAAGCTCTCTCAGCCTGCTGGCGGATCCACACGTGGCATCACGAATCTGGCTCCAGACTCCCTTGGGATTTTTTCCAGACGCGTTTTGTTATTTTATTTTTTTTTTCTGCTGAAGACAGATGGCCTTGTGCAAAATTACCTTTCTGGATGAGTGTGTAAAGGGACATACTTTCATATAAAAAAAACACTAAATTGGTCCAGGACATACACTTTAATGTCATGAAACAAACAGGCTGGGGAATCGTTGTTAGTAAGTACGACTCATCCAGACATGTAAAGTGGTTTGCATATTATAGAAGAGTCGACTGCTATCTTGGCAGAGGTCTGTACTGTCCAAGTGCCATTCTAGTGCTGATATATTATTGTGGCTTTATTGAGGTAACTAATCTTAGTTGGCGGCACGGTAGTGTAGTGGTTAGCACTGTCACCTCACAGCAAGAAGGTTCTGGGTTTGAGCCCAGGGGCTGATGGGGGCCTTTCTGAGTGGAGTTTGCATGTTCTCCCCGTGTCTGCATGGGTTTCCTTTGGGTGCTTCATTTTCCCCCACAGTCCAAAGACATGCAGGTTAGGTTAATTGGTGGCTCTAAATTGACTGTAGGTGTGAATGGTTGAGAGAAGAAAACCTCTATAATAATCCAGTAGAAAGCAACAGAAAACCACTACTGTAATGTTCCCTAGAGACTTTGATGGCTGAAGCCGTCAGAGTGGCCACGTCACTGTAATGACATGCCAAAATGGATGGATGGAATCTTAATTATACCCTGTCCACACTAGGGATTTTGTACTGATACGAAACTACTTTCGTACCGCAACACCTGTCCACACTAGCAACTATAGCGGTACTGTAGCGGTATAACTGTATCGGTACGAAACCCACAAATGTATGGGTTTCGTACCGGTACAGTACCGGTACTGTAGCGCTTCGCTGTAGTGTGGACAGATGAAGCGGTTCTGTATCGAAACAAATATAATGCGCAAGCGCAATGAACCATTCCTACGTCTTCCGGGTTATTCATACAATACAATACGCCCGTGCTTTCCAGCTGTAAATAAAACGTCAAAATGGCTCAAAACGACCGTGGAGCTACATGGAGCAAAGAGAGAGGGGGAAAGAGGGAGGAAGAGGGGAAAAGGGAGAGAAAGGGAGGGGAAGAGAAGGGAAGAGGGAGAAAGTGAGGGGGGAGAAAGGGAGATTCGTTTTCTTTGTTTCTTTCTCAACTGCCTCGCGCGTTTTATACGATTCGACTGAATAAATGACCACCAGAAATACAGACTGTACATTGACAACAAAAAGCACACACACGTTGTTTCATCCACCATATTCTCGGAAGGAAGTTATTCGGTAACCACGGAAACATTTCACGCACGCGCATTTCAACTTCCGTGAAAGAAAACCGCAAACATTTCTCGCTAGTGTGGACAGATGCACTAAACTGTACCGGTATACTTTGTATCGATACAGTTATACCACTTTTGTACCGGTATAAGTGTGAACACAGCAATAGATTAGATAAGTAAAGACATGACAATTCATTTAGCTCCCAAATTCATGCAGTAGTAGTTTAAAAGGTGTCACTTGTCTAGCAAGGACTGGTCCTGAATACAAATATCTTGGAAAGCTTTGCATAGAGAATATCTATATGAAGTCTGCACAACAGTTCACAACAACAACTTCAAGTTGCTCTGAAGAAAAAAAAATGGAGCCGTACGATTTTTGGATATAGGACACTTCGTCCAATGCCATATCATCCAATAGTTAAGACATTTCGTCCAAAGCCTTTTTCATACGCACTATCAATTATTTTATACTTCAGGTATATCAAAGCTCGGAGAGCAGCCTGTAATGGTAAGGGTCTACTTGTTTACGCCCCTTACACCGCTCTTTTGTGTCAAAGCGCTCGTACTACGGCACTCGTTTGCTTTACAAAAATTGTTTATTTCCATTTATTACGGAGAGACGCAGTCATAAACCTGCTTAATGCACTTCCTTAAATGAATTATGGTTTGTTTATATCTCGATCTTATTGCACATATTGTCACCACATATAAAATAATTGATAGCATGTGTGAAAAAGCTCTGTACGAAATGTCTCAACTATTGAACGACATGATATTGGATGAAATGGTCACTGGATGAAGTGTCCTGATCCCCAATTTTTTAGTGTTTGTACCCAGTAAGGAGTAGTTTGATGGTAAGAAACTGAGTGACATCTAGTTTCACAGTATAACTGATATGAAGGCTAGAGAAACAGACACGGTCAAAGCTAAGGAGTTGTGGTGGGAAAGGTAGCTCGCCCTTCATCCCCTCACATGACCTACCTGAGCATCTTCTGCTAGGGTGCTCTCACTTCTCTCCAGCCTCCCTGTCCTCCCATTAGCCATGCTGTTTATCCTGCACATTCTACTAATTCTCCCCCAACCACGCTTTCAAACATTGTGCTTGTGCAGATAAAATTAGGAACTCTCTGCATCCCACAGTGGAAACATATACAGTTAGGTCCATATATATTTGGACACTGACACAAATTTTTTTTTTTTACCTGTTTACTGAAACATATGCAGGTTATAGTTATATAATGGACATGGACATAAAGTCCAGACTTTCAGCTTTCATTTGAGGGTATCCACATTAAAATTGGATGAAGGGTTTAGGAGTTTCAGCTCCTTAACATGTGCCACCCTGTTTTTAAAGGGACCAAAAGTAATTGGACAATTGACTCAAAGGCTATTTCATGGGCAGGTGTGGGCAATTCCTTCGTTATGTCATTCTCAATTAATCAGATAAAAGGCCTGGAGTTGATTTGAGGTATGGTGCTTGCATTTGGAAGATTTTGCTGTGAAGAAAACATGCGGTCAAAGGAGCTCTCCATGCAGGTGAAACAAGCCATCCTTAAGCTGCGAAAACAGAAAAAACCCATCCGAGAAATTGCTACAATATTAGGAGTGGCAAAATCTACAGTTTGGTACATCCTGAGAAAGAAAGAAAGCACTGGTGAACTCATCAATGCAAAAAGACCTGGACACTCACAGAAGACAACAGTGGTGGATGATCGCAGAATAATTTCCATGGTGAAGAGAAACCCCTTCACAACAGCCAACCAAGTGAACAACACTCTCCAGGAGGTAGGCGTATCAATATCCAAATCTACCATAAAGAGAAGACTGCATGAAAGTAAATACAGAGGGTTCACTGCACAGTGCGAGCCACTCATAAGCCTCAAGAATAAAAAGGCTAGATTGGACTTTGCTAAAAAACATCTAAAAAAGCCAGCACAGTTCTGGAAGAACATCCTTTGGACAGATGAAACCAAGATCAACCTCCACCAGAATGATGGAAAGAAAAAAGTATGGCGAAGGCGTGGTACAGTTCATGATCCAAAGCATACCATAGCATCTGTAAAATATGGTGGAGGCAGTGTGATGGCTTGGGCATGCATGGCTGCCAGTGGCACTGGGTCACTAGTGTTTATTGATGATGTGACACAGGACAGAAGCAGCCGGATGAATTCTGAGGTATTCAGAGACATACTGTGTGCTCAAATCCAGCCAAACTGATTGGTCGGCGTTTCATAATACAGATGGACAATGACCTAAAACATAAAGCCGAAGCAACCCAGGAGTTTATTAAAGCAAAGAAGTGGAATATTCTTGAATGGCCAAGTCAGTCACCTGATCTCAACCCAATTGAGCATGCATTTCACTTGTTAAAGACTAAACTTCAGACAGAAAGGCCCACAAACAAACAGCAACTGAAAACCGCTGCAGTAAAGGCCTGGCAGAGCATTAAAAAGGAGGAAACACAGCGTCTGGTGATGTCCATGAGTTCAAGACATCAGGCAGTCATTGCCAACAAAGGGTTTTCAACCAAGTATTAGAAATGAACATTTTATTTACAATTATTTAATTTGTCCAATTACTTTTGAGCCCCTGAAATGAAGGGACTGTGTTTAAAAAATGCTTTAGTTCCTCACATTTTTATGCAATCATTTTGTTCAACCCACTGAATTAAAGCTGAAAGTCTGAACTTCAACTGCATCTGAATTGTTTTGTTCACAATTCATTGTGGTAATGTACAGAACCAAAATTAGAAAAATATTGCCTCTGTCCAAATATTTATGGCCCTAACTGTAACAGCGGTATTTAGGGTCTTGGACTTGGTGTAAATTAGCAGTATAGGAAAATGTAGGAATTTGGTTTATTGAACAAATCTAGCAAATAAAATAGGATGTGGCCAACTTGCATGCTTGCATTAGAAAGGGGCCAAGAAACCATAATTAAAGTAGTAAAGGGACATTTTTAGTTTGTTTACAATGTTAGTTGAAAGTTGTCAAATTCTAGACATTTTTTAATCAGAAACTTTAACTGCTTTTCTAAAATTATTTAATAGATTATTTGATTGCAAGCTGTATTTCATGTTGTATTGTAATTGCAAAGAGATTAGACATGATGCTTCTCAGAATTTCATTTGATTTCATTCATTCACTCATCTTCAGTAATCAATTGATCCTGTTCAGGGTCTGGGTGTATTCCACACATCTAGAAGCAATTTAGAAACACCAGTCCACCTACTGGTATGTATTTTGGAGGTGGGAAGGAACCCATGGAGAGAATATGATACTCCACACAGACAGTAATGTGTGTACAGGATCAAACAGTGGCCTTGGAGCTGTAAGACAGAAGTGCTGTCTGAGTTCTCATCTCATCTCATTATCTCTAGCCGCTTTATCCTGTTCTACAGGGTCGCAGGCAAGCTGGAGCCTATCCCAGCTGACTACAGGCGAAAGGCGGGGTACACCCTGGACAAGTCGCCAGGTCATCACAGGGCTGACACATAGACACAGACAACCATTCACACTCACATTCACACCTACGCTCAATTTAGAGTCACCAGTTAACCTAACCTGCATGTCTTTGGACTGTGGGGGAAACCGGAGCACCCGGAGGAAACCCACGCGGACACGGGGAGAACATGCAAACTCCACACAGAAAGGCCCTCGCCGGCCACGGGGCTCGAACCCGGACCTTCTTGCTGTGAGGCGACAGCGCTAACCACTATACCACCGTGCCGCCGCTGTCTGAGTTGCAACACCTTTTTTGTGCCTTATTACATTAACGGCATTTAGCAGACGCTTTTATCCAGAGCAACGTACAACATACAGAGAGCAGCCTGGGGGTTAGCTGCTTTGCTCAAGGGCACTTCAGCCATTTCTGCTGGTCCAGGGAATCTAACCGGTGACCTTTTGGTCCCAAAGTTGCTTCTCTAAACATTAGGCCATGGCTTCCCCGTTTGTATAGTTCCCCCCCCCCTTGACATTTGATCAGGCCATGATCATAAAAGCTCAAGTGATACTAATACATGGATCAGATAAAAGCTATTTTAAGATCACAACTTGTGAACTGTTATACCATTTCTTGAAATATACTGTATGTAGGTAAATTTTTGAAGAAGAAGCAGCCTTTATTTGTCATATGCACACTGAAGCACAGTGAAATTCGTCCCATCTGAAGCAGTGAAGACATGCATGCACACACAAGTGAGCAATGAGCACACACACATACCCAGAGCAGTGGGCAGCTATGCTACAGTGACCAGGAAGCAGTTGGGAGTGAGGTGTCTTGCTCAAGGGCACTTCAGCCCAAGGCCACCCCATGTTAACCTAACTGCTATGTATTCCATATGTGGAAGAACTACTGAGGAGATGACAGGGACAACCTCGAACTTCAATCGTCATTTGGCAAGACTCCACCCAGAGAAGTAAGTGACACGCTGTTATTTGCCCTGTTGATAGTGGGACTTGTGTTGGACTCGACTCGAAATTTTCTTTAATGACTTGGACTTGACTCAGACTTGAACACTGGTGACTCGACACTGGACTCAGACTCGAGGTTTAGTGACCCGACTACAACACTGCTTTGAACTGTGGGGGAAACTGGAACACCTAGAGGAAACCCACACCGACACGGGCAGAACATGGAAACTCCATGCAGAAAGGAAAGGCCCCGGTCGGCCATGAGGTTTGAATCTGGAACCTTCTTGCTGTGAGGCGACAATGCTAATCACTACACCACTGTACCACCTAGCAACAGATTTTGTGGACTTTTCATACCCACTGTAGCATCACATCCTAAATGCTTTTAGACATGCATCTCTCTTTCCCTGCTGTTTTCAGGTTGGCTGTTGACTTCTCTCTTATTTTCCTTATCATTGGTTTGAGAGCGGGCGGCACGGTGGTGTAGTGGTTAGCGCTGTCGCCTCACAGCAAGAAGGTCCGGGTTCGAGCCCCGTGGCCGGCGAGGGCCTTTCTGTGTGGAGTTTGCATGTTCTCCCCGTGTCCGCGTGTGTTTCCTCAGGGTGCTCCGGTTTCCCCCACAGTCCAAAGACATGCAGCTTAGGTTAACTGGTGACTCTAAATTGACCGTAGGTGTGAATGGTTATCTGTGTCTATGTGTCAGCCCTGTAATGACCTGGTGACTTGTCCAGGGTGTACCCCGCCTTTCGCCCGTGGTCAGCTGGGATAGGCTCCAGCTTGCCTGCAACCCTGTAGAACAGGATAAAGCGGCTAGAGATAATGAGATGAGATGAGATGAGATGGTTTGAGAGCATGGTGTGAAACCTTTGAGTGGTGCGCCTGTCAAAGGATGATTAGCTGTGGTTCCATGAATATACACATTATCGAATCAAATGTACTGACAGGAATGTTGAAAGTTTCTATTATGGCTGTGTAGCTCTAGTTGTTTCTACTCAAATGCTGTTTAGTAATGCTATCCATAAAAACTTTAGGAAGATCCTTCACCACTATTACTACTTGTGTGAAATCTTCCTAACCAGGTGCAATTTAGATTTTTTTGCAGCATTACATAATTTTTTTTTGTTCATATTTATCAGAACAAAGTCAGAAGACTATGCATGTAAATTAGAAGTGCATAAATGCACTGGGCAGCGTGGTGGTGTAGTGGTTAGCACTGTCGCCTCACAGCAAGAAGGTTCTGGGTTCGAGCCCAGTGACCGATGAGGGCCTTTCTGTGTGGGGTGTGCATGTTCTCCCTGTGTTTGCGTGGGTTTCCTCCGGGTGTTCTGGTTTCCCCCACAGTCCAAAGACATGCAGATTAGGCTAATTGGTGGCTCTAAATTGACTGTGAGTGTGAATGGTTTTGTACGTATGTGTCAGCCCTGCAATGATCTGGTGACTTGTCCAGGGTGTACCCCACCTCTCGTTCATGGTCAGCTGGGATAGACTTCAGCTTGCGTGCGACCCTGCACAGGATAAGTGGTTACGGATAATGGATGGATAAATGCACTAGAAATATATAAAATTACAACAATAAAAAAAAAGTGTCTGAATACTTATTTTCTCTCACTGTGTAAAGGTGCTTCTTCCATTATTTTATTTCATGCTTTCTTTGTTTTATGGAGTTAACACAGGATTTGGTAAACTTTGGTGGACTGTAATGGGGATAGATTAACTCAAGTAAGTTTGATATGAACACTGTATGAGGACTATGACATCTGTCTAACGTCCGTGTGTGTGGTTTTCAGGTCACTGCAGGAAAACCTGATCTGCTCACACAGTGCCGGCAAGTATTGCTTCACTGGTGTACGATGACTCACCGTGAGATCAATGTTTTGCTTTCAGAAGAATAATTGTCTGTTGCTTCCTTGATAATGTCTCACCAGTGGAATTCATAATACAGCTTCTTTTTTCACTCATTCATCTTTAGGACTGCTTCATCCTGGGTCGCCAGTCCATTGCAGTGCACCATGTGCACACTCATTCACACACCCGTTCACGTCAAGGGGCAATCTAGAGCCACTAATTCACAACCCAGTGTGTGTTTGGGAGGTGACAGGAAACTGAAGAACCCAGAGGAACCTGTGAAGTAATGGGAGAAGTTATCAAAAATCCACTGCTGCTTGCTTTGTTAGTGTTGGTTAATATATTTGAAAGGACTGATGTATGCAAAAGGCATGGACAGTGCATTTAACCATGGGGTGGTTGTAGAATTCCTGCAGCTTGATGACTGTGAATGTGGGTGTGGGTGTGTGTGTGTGTGTGTGTGGGGGGGGGGGGATACCTGGATACTTCTTGCTCTCTGGATTAATGTCTTAGCTAAAGGTCATTGTGGTGTTTCCTTGGAGACGCTTCAGAAAAATGGTGGCAATCTGTAATGGACTACATTATTCACACCTCTTTTTCATTTAATTTCATTTCATACTTACTGATATTGTATCATTTGATTCATCATTGGAACTCTAATGATTACATTAATAATTAAATGTTTGTTCCCCTTTGACAATAAATAACCATCTGTGTGTGTGTGTGTGTGTGTGTGTGTGTGTGTGTGTGTGTGCATATTTGTGTAGCCTCCAGTCTCTCCTGGGTTCCTGAGCAAGGGACAGTAGGGGCAAGTGGAGACCTGGCCCCTCTAGCTCACCTGGCTCTGGGGCTGATGGGAGAGGGCCGCATGTGGTCACCACAGACCGGCTGGACTGACACCACAACTGTGAGACTCTGTTTCCCACAATGCACTCCCTCATACAGAAAAATCTCAAAATATAACCAGAAACAGTACTTTTCATTTTTAATCACATTTTTTTCATCCTCCTCATCTTTTCAAAAGGTACTAGAAGGACATGGTCTGACCCCAATATCACTGAAACCCAAAGAGGTATTGATATTTGTAATTATTAGGAAATGGTTTTATGTTTAGTTGAGTGCTAAAAGTGACAGCATTTACCTACATTTCAGGGACTTTCTCTGATTAACAGGACTCCAATGATGTCATCACTGGGTGCTGAGGCAGTCAAGAAAGCAGAAGTGATCACCCGGCAGGCTGTCGTCATTGCTGCTCTCACTTTAGAGACACTGAAAGGAACCAACAAAGCTTTGGACTTTGAAAGTGAAAAAGGTTTTGTTTTTCTGAACTGGAATATGTTTCTCTTTTGTGTCACATCGGCACCAGAGTCCTTGTCCAGAACTGCCACCAGGTTAGGGTCCACATGTCATATTAATTGGAGCATAGTTTTACACCAGATGCCCTTCCTGCCACAACCCTCACATTTCTGGGCTCAGGAAACAATCATTCACACTTATGGGCAATTTAGAGTAGCCAGTTAACCTAACTGGTGGCACGGTGGTGTAGTGGTTAGCGCTGTCGCCTCACAGCAAGAAGGTCCGGGTTCGAGCCCCGTGGCCAGCGAGGGCCTTTCTGTGCGGAGTTTGCATGTTCTCCCCGTGTCCGCGTGGGTTTCCTCCGGGTGCTCCGGTTTCCCCCACAGTCCAAAGACATGCAGGTTAGGTTAACTGGTGGCTCTAAATTGACTGTAGGTGTGAATGTGAGTGTGAATGGTTGTCTGTGTCTATGTGTCAGCCCTGTGATGACGTGGCGACTTGTCCAGGGTGTACCCCGCCTTTTGCCCGTAGTCAGCTGGGATAGGCTCCAGCTTGCCTGCGACCCTGTAGAACAGGATAAAGCGGCTAGAGATAATGAGATGAGATGAGTTAACCTAACCACATATCTTTGGACTGTGGGGGAAACCAGAGCAAACCTGGAGGAACCCCATGCAGACACAGGGAGAACATGCAAACTCCACACAGAAAGGCCCCCATCAGCCACTGGGCTTGAACCCAGGACCTTCTTGCTGTGAGGCAGCAGTGCTAACCACTACACCACTGTGCCACCCAGTCCAGTTCTGGCTCTGTTTCCCAAAATCCACCACAGCATACAAACATGGCTGCAGAGTCTACAATTCCCAACAGCTCTCGCGTTCAGGTTCACCAGTCTTTTAGATCACATTCCCCTGCCTCAAATTAAGCACAATCCCACCATACAGTATTTAAGGACTCTCCACTCACAAACTGTGAAGTATGTACTTGATGTACTCTTACCTGATGTTGCCAAGCCTTAGGATCTGTGACTGTTCTGGTTTAAGATCCTGCCTGTTGTCTTTGCTATTTGGAACTTGCCTTTTAAAGTTTTCTGTGCTGATCTTCTGCTGATATTGTGATATTCTGCCTATCTTGACCATGACTTTGTCTCATGCTTCTGCTCTGTTTGCCTGTGTGCTTTTAATAAACTATTCACATGTAATTATGTCCTTCTCCAGTACCTTTGTGACAGAATTACTTCACTATTCACGATGGATGCAGGCAAGTGTACAAATGCTTTGTTAAGCTATTTCATAGGGTATTCGATCATGCTCCAGAGGGAAAGGAAATTGTGGGGTAACTTCTGGCCATTAAGCAGGAGAGAAGACCAGCAGCAGAATACGCTTTAGAGTACCATACTCATCCAGCAGGAAGCAACTGGAATGAGCTGGCGCTCAAAGCAGAATATCGTCAAGGTCTGAATGCAGAAATGCTAACCAAGCTGGTGTGTAGGGATGACCAGGTCTCCTTCAACTCACTCAAAGACCAAACCATCCGCCTTGATCCCCTGCTTCAGAAAAGCAACTGATACCTCAGTCCCACCAATTCTACTCCCATGCCTGATGCACCAGAATCTATGCAAATCGGCTGTGCCAGATTGAGTCTTGCTGAGCTGGAATGGTAGAGAAGAGATCAGCTGTGTTTCTACTGTAGAGAGCCCCCTCACCATGACATCAGCTGAGAGAACACCTACATCCTCCTGCACCTCAATGTCCTCACCAGTTTCTCTCACTTCAATTTCTAATACTTCATACTCAGATCAAGTAGTTAGGAGACTTCTTTGTTCTTATAACATTGATAGACACCAGAGGGGTCGCAAACGTCATAGGTTACAAAGCCGTGGTTAAGCTCAAGATCTCTGTACTGCCACTGTCAGCCCCTGCAGAACTTGATCAGGCAACTGAATGCTTTGAGTCAACGTTCCGCTATACTTTAGATAATGTAGCTCCTCTTGAAAGGAAAATGATCAGAGAGAAAAAATTAGCACCCTGGTATAATGATGACACTCACACTTTAAAACAGACCACTCAAAAATTGGAACATAAATGGTGTCAAACAAAATTGGTAGCATTCAAATTAGCCTGGAAGGAGAGCTTCCTGAAGTATAGAAAAGCTCTTAGTGCTGCTAGATCAGCATATCTCTCCTCCCTATTAGAAGATAACAAAAATAATCCTAGATTCCTATTTAATACTGTAGCAAAATTAGCCAGGAATAAGTCCATTATAGACACATGCACACCTGCAGTATGTAGTAGCAACTACTTCATGATTTTTTTTTAATGACAAAATCAAAAATATCCGACAAAAAATTCAGACTACTAATTTAAGGTCAGACAATGTAAGTGACCCTGTAGTTAACAATATAACTGTATCAGATCAGCAATTAGAATGTTTTACTCCCCTAAAATAAACTGAATTACTTTCATTAATCTCGGCATCAAAAGCCTCAACTTGTGTACCTAGATCCCTTACCTACACGTCTATTCAAACGGATAATACCTGAAGTAATTGAACTGCTTCTAAAAATAATAAATTCTTCTCTTACGATTGGCTATGTACCCAAATCCTTTAAACTAGCAGTTATCAAACCCCTGATTAAAAAAACCTGACCTTGATCCCTGTCAGCTGTCCAATTATCGGCCAATATCAAACCTCCCCTTTATCTCCAAGATCCTTGAAAAAGCTGTGGCACAGCAGTTATGCTTATATTTACATAAGAATAACATCCATGAAATGTATCAGTTAGGAGTTAGACCTCATCATAGCACAGAGACAGCTCTGGTTAAAGTAGTAAATGACCTACTGTTGGCGTCTGTTCAGGGCTGTGTCTCGCTGCTTGTGTTGCTTGACCTTAGTGCAGCATTTGATACCATTGATCATTCCGTTCTTCTGGATAGACTAGAAAATGTTGTGGGAGTTAAGGGAACGGCCCTCTCCTGCCTCAGCTCTTATTTAACTGATCGCTATTAGTATGTTGATATAAATGGTGATATTTCTAGACGTACTGAGGTAAAGTTTGGTGTTCCACAAGGTTCTGTCTTGGGTCCACTGCTTTTTTCTTTATATATGTTACCTCTGGGTGATATTATTCATAAACATTGTATTAGTTTCCACTGTTATGCTGATGACACACAGTTGTATGTTTCTGCAAAACCTGATGAGAGACACCAGCTTAATAGAATTGAGGAATGTGTAAAGGACTTTAGACACTGGATGCTTATTAATTTCCTTCTGCTTAACTCTGACAAGACTGAAGTACTTGTATTAGGACCACATGCAGCTAGAAGTAAGTTTTCTGATTACACAGTAACTCTGGATGGCCTTTCTGTTTCTTCACGTGCAGCAGTAAAAGACCTCGGAGTGATTATTGACCCCAGTCTTTCATTCGAAACTCACATTGATAACATTACCCGGATAGCTTTCTTTCATCTCAGAAATATTGCTAAGATAAGAAATTTAATGTTACTACATGACGCGGAAAAACTAGTTCATGCTTTTGTTATCTCCAGGTTGATTATTGTAATGCCTTACTGTCTGGATGTTCCAATAAGTGCATAAACAAGCTCCAGTTAGTTCAAAATGCCGCAGCAAGAGTCCTTACTAGAACTAGAAAATATGACCACATCACGCCTGTCTTATCCACACTGCATTGGCTCCCAATCAAATTTCGTATTGATTATAAAGTACTACTATTGACCTTTAAAGCACTGAATGGTCTCACACCAAAGTACCTGAGTGAACTTCTGCTCCTCTATGACCCGCCACGCCTACTTGGATCAAAAGGTGCAGGCTATCTGCTGGTACCTCGTATAGTGAAGGCTACATCAGGGGGCGGAGCCTTTTCTTACAAAGCCCCACAGTTATGGAACAGCCTTTCAAGTAGTGTTCGGGAATCAGACACAGTCTCAGTGTTTAAGTCTAGGCTGAAAACATATCTGTTTAGTCAAGCCTTTTGTTAATGGTGTTTATGAGATAAAGGTGTAGATCTAGAGGGTCCTCAGACATAGTGTTTTGGTAAACTGGGATATATGGATGCTGCCAGTCCCCACTCGCTTGCTCACTCGAGTTTGTTGACGGTGTAGTGGCTGGCTGCTTTATGTCCCGGGGCTCCCTCATGCCTGTGTTACCTTCTGGCTCTCTCCTTTTAGTTATGCTGTCATAGTTAGTTGCCGGAGTCCCTGCTTGTACTCAGTGCAATATGTATACTGTTCCTACTTATTCAGGTGACATTGGGCATACCTAACAACCTGTGTCCCCCCCCCCCCATTCTGTCCCTCTGAGTTACATGTTGGTCCTGGGATCGAGATGCTGACCTCTTCTGCTCCTCGGACCTGCCTGATCCATCCTGGTGCCCTGTGTCTGGTTGGAGTCTCATCGCATCGCTCCTGTGGAGGGCGGCCCCATGTGGACAGTTGGGGGTCGCGCCTGGAGGACGCTCTGGACTCTTGCAGTGGTGCTTTTGTGGCTGGGGACTGCAGTTGACTTGCTGACTTTAGGACTACGGTTGTCGTGAATGGTTTTGTGCTCGGGTTTCCGTTGGTGGAGGGTTTATAGCATCAACGAAGCTGACTTTATGTTAGGACTGTTAATGTTATAGTCATGTTGTCTGTTGTTGTCCGGATAGGGGTGGGTTACCTTTTGAGTCTGGTTCCTCTCGAGTTTTCTCCCTCATGTCGTCGGAGGGAGTTTTTCCTTGCCACCATCGCCACAGACGTGCTCATTGGGGATAGATTAGGGATAAAATTAGCTCATATTTTAAGTCGTTCAAATTCTGTTAAGCTGCTTTGCAATAATGTTTATTGTTAAAAGCGCTATACAAATAAACTTGACTTGACTTGAATGGTTGTTTGTCTCTATGTGTCAGCCCTGCGATGACCTGGTGACTTGTCCAGGGTGTACCCTGCCTCTCGCCCATAGTCAGCTGGGATAGACTCCAGCTTGCCTGTGACCCCGTATAGGATAAGCGGTTACAGATAATGGATGGATGGATCTTGAGTACTGCAACTAAAAAAGTTACCAGATTTTGCTGTAAATGTAATTCCGTTACTGAAGAATTATCCATATGTACACATGCATGCAAGTTGTACATCTCATCCAGAATGCAGCCGCTCAACTGCTGACTGGAGCTAAAACTGGACAACACCTCTCACCTGTCCTGGTTTCACTGCACTGGCTACCGGTTATCAAATCAATGTAAAATTTTATTGCGTGTTTATAAGGTGCTCACTGCACAGACAGTCTCCACGTTACATCCGTGATCTTCGCTCTCTGTTCTCTGCTTCAGGTCACTCAAGTCATCCAGTCAGTTGTTCCTCTTTGTCCATCAGTTGTGGTTAAAATCAAAGGGAGACTGGGATTTCTTCTCAGTTGCTGCCCCTAAGCTCTGGAATGGTCTCCCTCTCCATTTAAAGGAGAACTGAAGGCAAATTTTTTATCATCAAAATTCCATTTATCTCATTTTATTAAAGATAAGCATGCATTTTTGATCACTATTTTGTCACTGCTATAGCAAGTTATGATTGTTTGAAATCTCATCTCATTATCTCTAGCTGCTTTATCCTTCTACAGGGTCACAGGCAAGCTGGAGCCTATCCCAGCTGACTACGGGGCGAAAGGCGAGGTACACCCTGGACAAGTCGCCAGGTCATCACAGGACTGACACATAGACACAGACAACCATTCACACCTACGGTCAATTTAGAGTCACCAGTTAACCTAAGCTGCATGTCTTTGGACTGTGGGGGAAACCGGAGCACCCGGAGGAAACCCACGTGGACACGGGGAGAACATGCAAACTCCACACAGAAAGGCCCTCGCTGGCCATGGGGCTCGAACCTGGACCTTCTTGCTGTGAGGCGACAGCGCTAACCACTACACCACCGTGCCGCCAGTGTTTGAAATATGCTATGTAATATATCAGTCCATTTGTCAAAGCAATGGCCGTAAACGAGATTCGTTGAGACCTGTGCAAGACATCGTAGGACAGAAGTAAAACGTACAGCAGAAATCAAAGTGACCAACATCTGCCAACGTTTTCAAAAGATGCGCGCGCCCTCTTTCAAATGCTGACATAATCAAGGTGGACATTTTGTTTGTTTTGATTGCAATCAGGAAAGTTTGAAAAAAGTAGGCAGTAATCATCATTTAAACTAGTTTTTGTGCAATATTTCGTTTGGAAAACGGTTTTCAAAATGGCGGCACCGACACCTGGCTGACACGTCACGTTTCTAAGTCTCGCACAAGTCTCGTGAAGATCGCGCGGATAAGCGATGCCTGCCGTGGACCAAACGAACTAAATTCAACATGGCTAAAAACCGAATAGGCCAATAAGTATAATATTTAATTGCAATTAGTTGCCAATACGGGTCACAATATAAGGTTACTAAAGCTGAAAATGTAATTGAATAACATGTTAATTAAGAAGTAAAGCAAGTTTTAAAATGACTTCAGTTCTCCTTTAAACCCCCTCTCCTGCTTGTTGATACTTCTCTCTGTTGAATCTCATCTTTACTCTTTGGCTTTTCGCGTACTATAATATTCGAGTATTTGAGGTGTAAGTTGTGTCTTTATCTATCCTGTGGTTATCTGCGTTACTTTTTTCTCTTCCTACTATTTCCCATCATCATTGTTAGTCTATTTTATTTTTTATACTCTACTATTCTATTCTATGTTATTTGATTATTGCTTCATTATAAAGGACTTTAGGGCAGCACCTGTTGTTTGTGCAGTGTTGAACACCAAAATGGATTAAAATGCAAAGGAAATTTAAGAAATCTCACTCAAATCTTGTTCTACCATCTATTTAATACCAAAACATTTAGGGTTATAATAAGAGACCATTTCTGAAATAACGATTAGCAAATCTCTTTCCTTTTTTAGATAATAAGCATGTTGAAGGACTGATGATGTGTGTGCATGTATTTAGCCATTCGTGAAGACCGAATATTCATCTCATCTCATTATCTCTAGAGGTCAAACGTTTTCTGTAAGTCTTCACAAGGTTTTCACACACTGTTGCTGGTATTTTGGCCCATTCCTCCATGCAGATCTCCTCTAGAGCAGTGATGTTTTGGGGCTGTCGCTGGGCAACACGGACTTTCAACTCCCTCCAAAGATTTTCTATGGGGTTGAGATCTGGAGACTGGCTAGGCCACTCCAGGACCTTGAAATGCTTCTTACGAAGCCACTCCTTCGTTGCCCGGGCAGTGTGTTTGGGATCATTGTCATGCTGAAAGACCCAGCCACGTTTCATCAATGCCCTTGCTGATGGAAGGAGGTTTTCACTCAAAATCTCATGATACATGGCCCCATTCATTCTTTCCTTTACACGGATCAGTTGTCCTGGTCCCTTTGCAGAAAAACAGCCCCAAAACATGATGTTTCCACCCCCATGCTTCACAGTAGGTATGGTGTTCTTTGGATGCAACTCAGCATTCTTTCTCCTCCAAACACGACAAGTTGAGTTTTTACCAAAAAGTTCTATTTTGGTTTCATCTGACCATATGACATTCTCCCAATCCTCTTCTGGATCATCCAAATGCTCTCTAGCAAACTTCAGACGGGCCTGGACATGCACTGGCTTAAGCAGGGGGACACGTCTGGCACTGCAGGATTTGAGTCCCTGGCGGCATAGTGTGTTACTGATGGTAGCCTTTGTTACTTTGGTCCCAGCTCTCTGCAGGTCATTCACTAGGTCCCCCCGTGTGGTTCTGGGATTTTTGCTCACCGTTCTTGTGATCATTTTGACCCCACGGGGTGAGATCTTGTGTGGAGCCCCAGATCGAGGGAGATTATCAGTGGTCTTGTATGTCTTCCATTTTCTAATAATTGCTCCCACAGTTGATTTCTTCACACCAAGCTGCTTACCTATTGCAGATTCAGTCTTCCCAGCCTGGTGCAGGTCTACAATTTTGTTTCTGGTGTCCTTTGACAGCTCTTTGGTCTTGGCCATAGTGGAGTTTGGAGTGTGACTGTTTGAGGTTGTGGACAGGTGTCTTTTATACTGATAACGAGTTCAAACAGGTGCCATTAATACAGGTAATGAGTGGAGGACAGAGGAGACTCTTAAAGAAGAAGTTACAGGTCTGTGAGAGCCAGAAATCTTGCTTGTTTGTAGGTGACCAAATACTTATTTTACTGATGAATTTACCAATTATTTCATTAAAAATCCTACAATGTGATTTCCTGGATTCTTTCCCCCCATTCTGTCTCTCATAGTTGAAGTGTACCTATGATGAAAATTACAGGCCTCTCTCATCTTTTTAAGTGGGAGAACTTGCACTATTGGTGGCTGACTAAATACTTTTTTGCCCCACTGTATTATGTCTGGAATAATATTTTCTAATCTTTTTTGCGATTATTGAGGCGTATAGTCTAAGTTTAAAATCGATATCGGTATGTATGAACTGCACTCAGATTTATCTTTGCCCACCTTGGAAATTACAGAGATGATGGCATGTCTCCAGGAAGCTGGTGTTTCTCCTCCATTAAGTGTAAAATTAAAGCATTTCAGTAACGTTGGTGATAGTAACTCTGCGGAGTATCCATCCTCACCTGGCATTTTATTTGTTTTGAGTCTCAAGATTGCATTATCCAGCTCTTTTTGTGTTATTTCATTCATCATTATTTTATTCTGTTCTGATCCAATGGATGGTAAATCCAGTGAGTTCAGAAAATGTATAATGCTCAAAGAATCGGCTCCTTTCGGTTGTGTGTACGGATCTTTATAGTAATTTTCAAAAGAGTTTTGTATTTCTTTTAATTTATGACATATTTTTCCAGATCGTGTGTCCTTAATTTTATGGATGGACCTTTCCTCCTGTTGCCTTCTTATCCTCCAGGCTAACAGCTTTTTAGCTCTTGGCCCATTATCGTAGTACCTTTGTTTGATAAACTTAGCTTTCATCTCCTCATGACTATCATATATTTTGTTTAAGTTTTGTTTAATGAGTTTTATCTGATCTAATAATTTGGAATCATTAAGTTCCATGTGTTTCAATTCTAGGTTTTTTAGTTCCTGCAACAAGTCTTTTATTTGCTTCTGTTTCTCTCTCTTTTTAATTGGGGACCACAATATAAGTTTTCCTCTTATTACTGCCTTGGCAGCATCCCATACAGTACCTGGAGACACTTCATCAGTATTATTTTGTTCTAAATATTCTTTAAATTCCTTTTGAATGTATTGATTGCACAAAGGATCATTTAATAAGCTTGCGTTGAGCCTCCATGTCGTATTTTTGACTTCAGTGTCCAGATGTAGGGATAAATATACACCTGCGTGGTCTGAGATGTCTTTGACCTCTGTTTGACACTTTAAAATTCTTGTCTTTCTGAATTAAACATGAAAAAGTAGTCAATTCGTGAATGCACATTATGAGGGTGGGAGAAAAAGGTGAACTGCCTTGCTCATCTCATCTCATTATCTCTAGCCGCTTTATCCTGTTCTACAGGGTCGCAGGCAAGCTGGAGCCTATCCCAGCTGACTACGGGCGAAAGGCGGGGTACACCCTGGACAAGTCGCCAGGTCATCACAGGGCTGACACATAGACACAGACAACCATTCACACTCAATTTAGAGTCACCAGTTAACCTAACCTGCATGTCTTTGGACTGTGGGGGAAACCGGACCAAACCCACACGGACAACATGCAAACTCCACACAGAAAGGCCTTCGCCGGCCACGGGGCTCGAACCCAGGACCTTCTTGCTGTGAGGCGACAGCGCTAACCACTACACCACCGTGCCGCCCCAACTGCCTTGCTGTTGGGTTTAATTCCCTCCATACATCCATCATACCTGCTTCTAGGAGAAGTTTCTTAACAGTGACTGTCTCGTGATTAATTCTGTTTGTTACATTAGTGGAGTCAAGGGAGGGTTGTAATTGTACATTCCAGTCTCCACCACAAATGAGGACCCCAGCGGCCTCTTCAGCAATCAAATAAAATATTTTCTTCATAAATGTTTTATCATTACCTGGAGGTCTATACACATTTAATAATGTTACCTGTTTGTGATAAATGTAACCTTTTACTAGAATGTATCTCCCCTCAGTATCCTTTATCTGTTTTGAGATCTGGAACGTAACTTTGTTAGAGATTAATATTATAACTCTTTTGCCCATGTTTATAAGATGAGTAATATGCATTTTTTAAAGCCCAAGTGTTTAAACTTTTCATGCTCTTTATCACTAAGGTGAGTCTCCTGTCAAAAAAAATGAATGTGTTGTTTTTCTTTTTTCATTTTAGCAATCAGCTTGCTCCTTTTGATAGGATTTTGCAGACTGTTAACATTTAGAGTAATTACTTTGTACTCCTGATTCAACGTTCTACCTCTTAATTCTAATGCACATATTTTCCCCCTCCATTAACCTAAACATGTAAATAAAAAAAAAAAATCTGTGCTGAACAAAACAACCACACAAAAATAACCTCCAACAGTGAAGTGAAATAACAACTTCTGAACAAGGACGGGAAGCCTCCAAAGGGAGGGACCCTCCAGATGCATCCTAGCATCGTCCTATAAGCGATTGTAGTACAACCCCGATTCCAAAAAAAGTTGGGACAAAGTACAAATTGTAAATAAAAACAGAATGCAATGATGTGGAAGTTTCAAAATTCCATATTTTATTCAGAATAGAACATAGATGACATATCAAATGTTTAAACTGAGAAAATGTATCATTTAAAGAGAAAAATTAGGTGATTTTAAATTTCATGACAACAGCACATCTCAAAAAAGTTGGGACAAGGCCATGTTTACCACTGTGAGACATCCCCTTTTCTCTTTACAACAGTCTGTAAACGTCTGGGGACTGAGGAGACAAGTTGCTCAAGTTTAGGGATAGGAATGTTAACCCATTCTTGTCTAATGTAGGATTCTAGTTGCTCAACTGTCTTAGGTCTTTTTTGTCATATCTTCCGTTTTATGACGCGCCAAATGTTTTCTATGGGTGAAAGATCTGGACTGCAGGCTGGCCAGTTCAGTACCCGGACCCTTCTTCTATGCAGCCTTGATGCTGTAATTGATGCAGTATGTGGTTTGGCATTGTCATGTTGGAAAATGCAAGGTCTTCCCTGAAAGAGACGTCATCTGGATGGGAGCATATGTTGCTCTAGAACCTGGATATACCTTTCAGCATTGATGGTGTCTTTCCAGATGTGTAAGCTGCCCATGCCACACACACTAATGCAACCCCATACCATCAGAGATGCAGGCTTCTGAACTGAGCGCTGATAACAACTTGGGTCGTCCTTCTCCTCTTTAGTCCGAATGACACGGCGTCCCTGATTTCCATAAAGAACTTCAAATTTTGATTCGTCTGACCACAGAACAGTTTTCCACTTTGCCACAGTCCATTTTAAATGAGCCTTGGCCCAGAGAAGACGTCTGCGCTTCTGGATCATGTTTAGATACGGCTTCTTCTTTGAACTATAGAGTTTTAGCTGGCAACGGCGGATGGCACGGTGAATTGTGTTCACAGATAATGTTCTGTGGAAATATTCCTGAGCCCATTTTGTGATTTCCAATACAGAAGCATGCCTGTATGTGATGCAGTGCCATCTAAGGGCCCGAAGATCACGGGCACCCAGTATGGTTTTCCAGCCTTGACCCTTACGCACAGAGATTCTTCCAGATTCTCTGAATCTTTTGATGATATTATGCACTGTAGATGATGATACGTTCAAACTCTTTGCAATTTTATACTGTCGAACTCCTTTCTGATATTGCTCCACTATTTGTCAGTGCAGAATTAGGGGGATTGGTGATCCTCTTCCCATCTTTACTTCTGAGAGCCGCTGCCACTCCAAGATGCTCTTTTTATACCCAGTCATGTTAATGACCTATTGCCAATTGACCTAATGAGTTGCAATTTGGTCCTCCAGCTGTTCCTTTTTTGTACCTTTAACTTTTCCAGCCTCTTATTGCCCCTGTCCCAACTTTTTTGAGATGTGTTGCTGTCATGAAATTTCAAATGAGCCAATATTTGGCATGAAATTTCAAAATGTCTCACTTTTGACATTTGATATGTTGTTGATGTTCTATTGTGAATACAATATCAGTTTTTGAGATTTCTAAGATGCGGAGGTTATTTCTGCGGGACCGTGTTTCTAAGTCTCTTAACTTGGACACAATATGCTCTTGTTCCTTCAAAGCCTGAAGAAGCCCATCCTTCACATTAACATTCCACTCTTCCACCTCAGCCACACGGTTCTCTACTTCATCCATCCTAGTCTCTGTGTTCTTAAGTTCTGCACCAATCTCGCTCAGTTTCTGGTTAACTTCTTCTCTAAAGTTCCCGAGCTCTTCCTTCATGTCTCTTTCGATAGTCTCACAAATTCCGCTCAGTTCCCTTTTCATGTCCAAGTGTCCTGCTTTTATGTCAGCACAGATAGCACCTATGCTAGCTTGCAGGGCATCCATCATAGCATGCACGTTAGCTTCACCTGTATCGACTTCATCGATGTCTCCTGTCGCCATAACTTCGTTTTTCTCACTATCTGGACTTGTTTTGGTCTTAGCTTTTCTTAATTGGTATTTCCCCATAGGAATTTCACCGATATGAACCCGTTAATTACTCTAAAACAGGGGAAATGTCGGACCGTTCTGAGAGCTCTCGAACTACACCACCAACCAGATCGCCGCCATACCCGGAAGCCTCCATGGTTGTCTTTTTAAATAACTCCTGCAACTAGGTCCAGTTTATATCTGTTGGAATTTCTGATACTTTATTTTACAGGGACACACCTACACACCATTAGTACCTACAGCACTAATGTCTCTTATAAGTTCTTATAAATATGTTTAAGAGTCAAATGCGGCTCAGTTTTGACCTTGTGCTCATTTCATTTAATTCTACTTTAATTATTACACTTAGATTTTACTGGTTAAATTCAGCATAGCATTTTTTTAGCACTAACTATGTTTTACTTTGGGATGTATACAATACTTTCATTCACAGTAGAAAGATATTTAAGTGGAAGTTACTTCTTTTTTTTTTTTGTAAACTAAGTGCCTCTGACAGGATCCTTTGCCAACCAAAAATGTCCTCTCTGGAAAACACTCACCATATTATGAGGTTATAAATTATTTTTGAAGAAAAATATTTGTCTCTTTTGAAGCAAAATACTCTGTTGTTGCAGAGTAAAAAACAGGACTTGAAACAGGTGCGACACACATTTGCAGCAGAGCTTCATATGTGGTTGAAATGCGAATCCGTCAAAAAGTGTCCTCTCTCTCTGGAAAACCACAAGGATCGTCACTGCTTCAATTGTTATTACAGTTAGCATTATGTACACACATCGCTGCACAGTACTTGAAAATCTGTACTTAAAATCACATCCATTTTAACAGTTTTTCACTTTGTATACCTTCCTTTTGTGGACTATAAGAAAGGTGGTCAATTTTAGAAATACACTACTGTATATGCCGTCTTCTCACCACAGTAACACGCCCAGGATATGACCTGCAGCTCTGAAATTCTGCAGTTCATTTCCATCTCAAAAGGTCATTTTGGCAGCAGAGAAACACAAATATCTGAGGTTTGCATTTTGTACTTTTGTGAACCTGAAAAGTATACCCTGATTGTGAAACAGCCCTAAATGAAATGCTGTATTTCACTGACATAAAGTTCAACTGTGTATTTTGTTCTGTATCAGATGTCCATGCAGTGCGGCCTCACCCGGGTCAGATTTTAGTTGCCCAGAGATTTCGCTCCCTGCTTCATTACCTCCACCAAGGAGGTTATGTTTTCGGTAGCATTGGTTTGTTTGTTGGTTTGTCTGTTAGCAATATTACAGAAAAAATTATGAACGGATTGCTCTGAAATTTTTTTCCAGAGGTGTGACTGGGCACAAGTAACAATCCATTAAATTGTGGCGGTGATCCGGATCATCGTCTGGATCCTGGAATTTTTTAAAGGATTCTTGGCGGAGGTCTGCGCTCTCCGAGTGCTTTTCTAGTTCTGACTTCTTTCCCTCAGAAATCACAGGTACATCCACTCAGAAGTACAACCCCATTGTGTTTTTATATACCATAACACAGTATTTTCTAGCACTGATCCTGGACAATGCAATTATTTTTCCCCCTGATAATATTAGCTTATGTAAATCTGTTGATTAGCTGATGACTTAATTAAAATTTTGGGCTCACTGTCAATACGTGCTGAATTTTACATTTCCCCTGCTGTTAAAACACCAAATCCAGCTTTTGAGCTAATCATCATATACATCCTATTTGCTGGATCAGGTGTGTTTGGAGGCTTGGGAAAATCTGAAACTGTCTGCAGCGAATTCTCAGAGACTGGAGTCAATGAACAAATGAATTTATTCTATCCACATTTACGGGATATGAGAAATCATGCACTCTGATTGGCTACTCTACTACTAAGATATCAGCTTATATGCTATGAGTAGAGAAAACAAACCATTGGAGCGCATCAAGTAAGATATCACTTCAAGTATTTAAAAGAAACAGAAATAGCTAAAAGAATATAGTTTTCCCCCCAATAGCTCCTGTTCCACACTCCAGCCCAGTTGGTGGCGGCAATGCAGCTTTAAGTTGGTTTGCCAACCGGGAAAAAAAAAACCTAAAGAAGAAGAAAATGGTGGAGCATGTTGCTGAACCAACTGATGATGAAATAAAAACTCTACTTGAAAACAAAACCCCCCAAAATACAAAAAAAGCAACAAAATATGGAATGAAAGTATTTGATGCTAAGAACATATCTTTTTTTTATTTTTCAAGAATTATTATTATTATCATCACATTTTTCATAAATTGCTACTGTCATTTCACCAGTTTGTTTACATTCTAAGTGGAAATTATTTTGTCGGGCATTTTGTATAAAGTTTCTTCTTCTTTAGTTTTTTTTTTTCCCGGTTGGCAAACCAACTTAAAGCTGCATTACCGCCACCAACTGGGCTGGAGTGTGGAACAGGAGCTATTTCTCGAATTTGCAAAAAATAAAAATGCTCTGTTTCTCAAAATCCAGTGAACGTGGATAGAATAAAACAATTATTCCACTCAACCTTGTCGTACATGGCTTATAGGCTAAGTCGGTGCTACGCACCTCGTCGGCTATCAGCTCATGTACAACTCAATTTTGTAGAATAACTGTTTAAGATGCTGATTAAGCATGTTTCTATACATTAACTGAAGGTCAACTAAACCTACAGTTTTGGCATGTGATAACACATCAAAAAGACACTTCTCATCAGATTTACTAAGATTACAAATGTTTACGAAATACTGGTGTTTATGGAAGTATTTCTTGTATGGATTGGCTATGTAATGCCTGGAATCATCCAAAAACAAATGAAAAAAGGAAAATAAAAGAAAAAGAAATGGTCCTTGGATTTCATTATTTAATGTGCAGTATTTGGTCCCATCCTATATTTCCTTAAAGCTGCTCAGCTACAGATTCTGATTTTTGTGCCTCACCAAAATACCTTGTTTTCTGATATCTTAAGATGAGAAGTCCTATAAAGGAGTTCAGGGTGCCTATAGACCCTTTTCAGTCATGTGACCTTCGTAAACGCGACCGCCATTTTGGACATGTAGTGGACTTCGGCTCGAATCAGTTTGAATGCGAGGAAAGCGACAAACGAAAAACATAAAAGAAAAAGGAGTGAGATGCAGAAAACACCTTCACTATCCAGCGACGTAGGGCATTTACAGGGCGAGCAGAGGGAGAGGTATTTGCAAAAATTGAGGTTAGCAGGCTTAGAGAACGACGTTTACCTGCTTCCACCAGGATTGTTCACTGACGTTCGGAAGTACACGAAGCCCTCGTCTTTACCTGACTTCAGCCCACATGATCTGTATACCTATGTCGTTAAAAACCCATCGCCATACACATACACGCCAACGTCCGAGGTTCCGGAGCGCGCTCCGGCTTGCTCCAGGAGTGCTCCGGCCGAGGTTACGGAGTGCGCTCCGGCTTGCTCCCCCTCAAATTAAGCAGCGCACTCCGGCTTGCTCCGGAGCAAGCCGGAGCACGCTGCTTAATTTGAGGGGAACCTCGGCCGGAGCACTCCGGGAGCAAGCCGGCGTGCGCTGCTTAATTTGAGGGGAACCTCGGCCGGAGCACTCCAGGAGCAAGCCGGCGTGCGCTGCTTAATTTGAGGGGAACCTCGGCTGGAGCACTCCGGGAGCAAGCCAGCGCGCGCTGCTTAATTTGAGGGGGAGCAAGCCGGAGCGCGCTCCGGAACCTCGGACATTGGCTCCGGCAGCTATTTATACTGGATCCGGTGTAAATAGCTGCCGGATCATAATTACAGTAAACTAGTAAATACAGTAAAGGAAAAACTTGAGACTGAAAGGTTTTAACAGTCATCCAAATGACTGAACGTAAACATTGCTACAGTAACATACCAGCTACTTGTTGACATTAGCTAGTCAACAATAGCTACTACAGAAGAACAAAGAGGTTACAATGGGTTATTTTAACCTATTTGGTTACACACTCGCTGCCACAGAATGTTAACACCAATGTAATGCCTTTTCTGGCTAATTTTATTCGTCTTACCTCCAACAAAGTGGTCACTACACAAGTGCTGGTATGCCGAGGGCTGCCAATCTTTCCTGTTAATGGCCGCTATCCATCTTCTCCGTCGGGATCCGATAAAATGATAAACCTTGCCTTGTGTGTTGATGGTTACTACATCCAGGTGCACAACAATATAGTGGCATGATGGAAGTCTTGCTGAAAGTAAAAACTTTCTTTGCTGCCATTCCTCAATGTTGGCTGTGGTAAACTACTGGTAGTACATGTCCAAAATGGCAGCCGCGTTTGTCGTGACGTCACGTGAAAAGGGTCTATAGCCTGTGGTGCTGCCCTCAGGTATACATGCACATGTTTACAATGAAGCCAGATCTGGATATTTTCATATAAATCGATGTTTCTTTTCTCATTATCCAAAAGGTGCGTGGAGTGATACGATTGCTTTTGTGAAGAATATTCTCAACACTGAGCTAAACAGTGCCACGAATAATCCTGTATCCTCTCAGGCCATCTTATATCTTCAAGAACCATAAGTACTCATGGCGAAGCCACAGAGTTACACTCTGTGCTTGTTCTTTTGGTTTTTTGATGGAAAGCAAGACGTTGAGATGGACACATGTTGGAGTGATTTGGATTAGCCTGCAAGCACTTTCTAGAAATTAGATGGTGTATTTTAAAATCCTGCAATGCCACATTAAGTACTTAACCTCATGTCCATCAGCTGGTTTTCCCACAGCAAGGAATCACTATATCAGCAGATCACTTCTATGGAGAATATCCTGCCAAGGTATATTCAGTAATTTTCAGTATTTAGTATTTTTTAATGGATTAATTAACTTGTTTGGGTTTAGTCTATCTAGGAGTTTCAGAACTTTAACTATGATTAGTGCTCATAGATCACCGACATAAACATCCATAAATAAAGTTTTATTTAATTAGGGATCAAATGTCATTGTGTCAAATTCAAGGTACATACACTACCGTTCAAAAGTTTGGGGTCACTTTGAAATGTCCTTATTTTTGAAAGAAAAGCACTGTTCTTTTCAATGAAGATCACTTTAAACTAATCAGAAATACACTCTGTACATTGCTAATGTGGTAAATGACTATTCTTGCTAAATTCTACTAAATGTCTGGTTTTTGGTGCAATATCTCCATAGGTGTATGGAGCCCATTTCCAGCAACTATCACTCCAGTGTTCTAATGGTACAATGCGTTTGCTCATTGCCTCAGAAGGCTAATGGATGATTAGAAAACCCTTGTACAATCATGTTAGCACAGCTGAAAACAGTTGAGCTCTTTAGAGAAGCTATAAAACTGACCTTCCTTTGAGCAGATTGAGTTTCTGGAGCATCACATTTGTGGGGTCGATTAAATGCTCAAAATGGCCAGAAAAATGCCTTGACTATATTTTCTATTCATTTTACAACTTATGGTGGTAAATAAAAGTGTGACTTTTCATGGAAAACACAAAATTGTCTGGGTGACCCCAAACTTTTGAACGGTAGTGCAATGGTAATGTATAGTTCGGGGATGCAGCATAGTGACACTTTGTCATTTATTCATGAAAAGTCATACTCATTACAAAATTACGTATATTTCTTTGATGCCTAAGTAAAGTGAATTTCATTTAGGTATTTTTAAAACTTTTTTTAAGGAATACATACATTTTTATTAGCCCATTAGCTTGTTGGATAGTTGACAGTTTCTGTCAAGGAAGGGCGGTAGATGGATGTAAGTGCAGGAAGAGTTTTATTGAAAACATGCTTGCAAACAGATCCAAAACAGAGACAAAGGTAGAGTCGAAAAACAGGCAGTGGTCAAGGGAGGCACAGACAGGATATCAGACATGTCAGGGTGCAGGCACTTATGTATGCAGATGCAGGGGAGAGTGGGTGCATCGCAAACTGGAAACCAAATCCAAATCGGCAAACGGAAGATGTGGTCAAGGTCGGACTAGAGTCAGTCGATGTGCAAATGGCGTTTCAGAGATCAGGCGAGATAACAGAGACAAAGTAACAACGGAAACCTGGGTCAAAGTCATGAGAGGTCAGTAATAGTAGATAAGGCTTGGTATGATCGGGCACGAGGACACAGAACGATACTTTGCAACTAGAGTGAGTGATGAGCTCACTCTATATAGAGGGGAGGTTACTGAGGTAATGGGAAACAGGTGCGCTTCCTAGTATTCAGGAGATGAGGGGTGCTGTGGTGTTTAGGAAATGTAGTCTGGAGTGGCCATGTTCAGAGGCCACGCCGAACTCAGGTTTTCAGCACTATTACTGACAAGAGGTAATACAATATTCATTCCAAAAACACAAACCGGGTCAAAACCAGAAAAACAATACAAAATACAAGGCTTTCTCAAAGTCTCTGTGCTACTGAGAGTCCTTATATGCATGTGCTGTGATTGCACTCTAATCAGGAACAGGTGCATGGTCATTAGTCGTAATGGTGTGTGTGCATGTGCTTTGCAGTCTGTGGCTGCGCGCGCCGAGCTCCAAAACACGTGGACGTGAAAGATGTAAACAGACAACTGAGACATCTCAAGTTTAATATTTGATGGTAACTATATAGTAATGATGTAAAGTGAAAGCGCTGGTTCACTGCTGTCCACCAGGCACCCAGCAGAGTCACACCATAACAAATGTCATGGTGGTGTTTCTGGCGCATGGCATGCGGTGTCCAAGAAAGGGATAAGTATTTATTCATAACTGTGATGTGTATCTCATTATTGGTATCACTGTCCCAAGACAATGCAGTGATTTATTGACACGAAATACATGACACTACACAATTCGATGGTTTCTGCTAATTAATGCTAATTAAATAATATTATTATTCTATTCAGGTTGATTTTGTGCCCTTGCAAATATTTTGCGCATCTTCTCATCAGGAGATCCGTGTTTAGGCAGTGCCTTAATATCTACTGTATATTCCTATTTTTAATCATAATAAATGTAGCACTAGAATAGACCAAACTTTGAACCTTACCCACTTCCTCTCTTAGGCTCTGGACATCCTGGCTATAGGAGTACATGAGCTGGTGAGTATTAGTGAGCGGTGCATTGAGAGGCTGTGTAATCCCTCACCCAGTAATCTTCCTACCTTCCTGGTGGAAGAAGGAGGATTAAACTCAGGCTTCATGGTTGTCCACTGCACTGCTGCTGCCCTGGGTGATGATCTGATTCCATATGCATACATTTTTTTTTTTTGCTGTGCTGGGAACAGTATAAGTGATTATAAATATGATGCATCCCTCTAGTGTCGGAGAATAAGATGCTGTGCCACCCGGCCTCTGTGGACTCTCTGTCCACCAGTGCAGCTACAGAGGACCATGTGTCTATGGGGGGCTGTGCAGCCAGAAAGGCCCTGAAGGTGGTTGAGCACTTGGAGCAGGGTACGGCCCCAGCACTGCCAACCTGAAATTAATCACAAAGGGGTGTTTAATGACGAGCTTTTTTCAAAATTTCTCTCTATTTCTGTCTGCAGTCCTTGCCATAGAGTTACCCGCTGCCTGCCAGGCTCTGGAGTTCCACTGGCCCTTAAAGACCACAGCACCTCTGGAGAAGGTCTATGATCTGCTGTACTCTGTAGTCAGGTGATCACCAACACTACGTCTGGGTAATATGCCCAGTGTGCCAGCACAGAATTTAGATATCTGTTCAGTTTTTTTTTTTTTAAGTCTTGTGTTGTATGTTCAGGGTGGCATGGTGGTGTAAGTGGTTAGCACTGTTGCCTCACAGTAAGAACGTTCTGGGTTCGAGCCCAGCGGCGGGCGGGGGCCTTTCTGTGTGGAGTTTGTATGTTCTCCCCGTGTCTGTGTGGGTTTCCTCTGGGTGAAACATCAATTTCACTCGGGAGGATGTCAGTGGGAATAATCTAGCCTTCTTGGATTGTGATGTACACATTAGACAAGACAGAAGCCTGAGCATCGAGGTCTACCGGAAACCCACAGACCAGTACCTACTTTTTGACTCACACCACCCACTGGAACACAAATTGGGGGTCATTAGGACCTTGCAACACAGGGCTCAGAACATTCCTACAACAGTAGAGGGAAAAGAGAAGGAGCAGAATCACATCAAGAAAGCACTTCAGAACTGCGGGTATCCCAACTGGGCTTTCTTCAAGAGCAGAAAAAGGAACATAACGGACAAGGAGGATAACAGGACCAAATGCAAGAACGTTGTCATTTCCTACATTTCTGGTCTATTTGACAAACTCAGGAGGATCTTCTACAAACACAACATTCAGGTACATTTCAGACCCAGTAACACCCTGAAGCAGACACTGATCCACCCTAAGGACAGAATAGCCAGACACAAACAGGACAACGTAGTGTATGCAATTCAGTGCAGTGAGGAATGCACGGACTCATATATTGGGGAGCCAAAGCAACCGCTTCACAGGCGCATGGCTCAACACAGGAGAGCTAGTTCCTCAGGCCAGGACTCTGCTGTCTATCTTCATCCAACAAAGGACACTCATTTCAGGATTGCAACGTATGCATTTTAGCCAGAGAGGATCGTTGGTATTAGTGAGGAGTTAAAGAAGCCTGGACTGTTTCTGAAGAAGGCGGGAGATTCTCGCCGAAACTGTTAACGAGGTAACAAGCTTAAAAAATATCCTTGTCTAAGAAACGAACTTAAAATATTTGTAATAGTTAGACATAATGAAGGGGCGGCACGATGGTGTAGTGGTTAGCGCTGTCGCCTCACAGCAAGAAGGTCCTGGGTTCGAGCCCCGGGGCCGGCGAGGGCCTTTCTGTGTGGAGTTTGCATGTTCTCCCCGTGTCCGCGTGGGTTTCCTCCGGGTGCTCCGGTTTCCCCCACAGTCCAAAGACATGCAGGTTAGGTTAACTGGTGACTCTAAATTGACCGTGAGTGTGAATGGTTGTCTGTGTCTATGTGTCAGCCCTGTGATGACCTGGCGACTTGTCCAGGGTGTACCCCGCCTTTCGCCCGTAGTCAGCTGGGATAGGCTCCAGCTTGCCTGCGACCCTGTAGAAGGATAAAGCGGCTAGAGATAATGAGATGAGATGAGACATAATGAACATCCACTACGTACGAGTTAAAGAAGCCATTTTTGTCAACCTGGAACGGCCATCACTGAACAGAGGTGGTGGTAAGACATCATTTATCAGCCACCTACAATGCAGTCCTTGGCACACTTCCCAGACAACTGAACGCACACCTTGAAGACGTTTCACCTCTCATCCGAAAGGCTTCTTCAGTTCTGTCTGACTAATAGGGAGTATCAGGTATTTATCCTCTTGTGGATGAAAAGCAATCCGAAGGTGTCATTGAGTCATCCTGTTGGTGTGGGTCACTGGGGGCTGGGTGTGAACGGCCTACGTTGCAATCCTGAAATGAGTGTCCTTTGTTGGATGAAGATAGACAGCAGAGTCCTGGCCTGAGGAACTAGCTCTCCTGTGTTGAGCCATGCGCCTGTGAAGCGGTTGTTTCCCAGCTGTTTTCAGTGACTCACAGGAGGACAGAGAGGACCAACAATCCATTGATCACCCCAACGACTCTCTAGGCCGTTCACACCCAGCCCCCAGTGACCCACACCAACAGGATGACTCAATGACACCTTCGGATTGCTTTTCATCCACAAGAGGATAAATACCTGATACTCCCTATTAGTCAGACAGAACTGAAGAAGCCTTTCGGATGAGAGGTGAAACGTCTTCAAGCAAGTCCAGTTGCTCTCTTTTACCACCCACAGTTTACTTTGACCTGGATGACTGAGAATCTTCACAGACATGTCAAGGGTGTCATGAGCTGTGATATCGAAGCAGCTCACCAACTCCTCCTAGAGGAAAAGGTGAGTAATTAACAGTCAAATCTGTTTCCTTTTCCTCTTTCACAACGATGTTCAAGAGTGGTTTTTCAGTGTGACTCAGTGGATGTATAATCCAGTTGCCCATTTTCTCCGTGCTTTGTGATCAGTGATGATAACAGTGATGTGTGTTTAGGTATGGAAGGCAGTGCTACCATACATGGACAAGTACAAGGAGAGTGACCACCATCATCTCTCTTCTGTTAGCTGAACTGGATCATTTTGCACTGTCTTCTTCTGCTTCTGCCATGATATAATCTGACATCAAACCTTAGGAAATGTGTGATGAAAATTTGATAATGATATTGTGATCTTGGTAACATGGCACCTTTATATTACTGCCTATCAAGTGATAAGACAGCTCACTACAGCATATGAGATCAGGCGTGATATATATTTTTGACAAGACCACGTACCGCGTCATGATGCAGGTCTTAAAGGAGAACTGAAGTCATTTTAAAACTTGCTTTATTTCTTAATAAATGTCTTATTCGATTACGTTTTCAGTTTTAGTAACCTTATATTGTGACTCGTACTGGCAACTAATTTCAATTAAATATTATACTTATCAGCCTATTCAGTTTTTAGCCATGTTGAATTTAGTTCGTTTGGTCCACGGCAGGCGTCGCTTATCCGCGCGATCTTCACGAGACTTGTGCGAGACTTTGAAACGTGAAGTGTCAGCCAGGTGTCAGTGCCGCCATTTTGAAAACTGTTTTCCAAACGAAATATTGCACAAAAAACGAGTTTAAATGATGATTACTGCCTACTTTTTTCAAACTTTCCTGATTGCTATCAAAACAAACAAAACTTCCAGCTTGATTACGTCAGCATTCGAAAGAGGCCGCGCGCGTCTTTTGACAACATTGGCAGATGTTGGTCACTTTGATTTCTGCTATACATTTTACTTCCGTCCTATGTATCGCACAGGTCTCAACAAATCTTGTTTATGGCCATTGCTTTGATAAAAATGAGATAAATAGAATTTTGATAATAAAAAAATTGCAATATTAAATTAGATTTTGTCTCAGCTTTCTCTTTATCTCCGCAGATTAATGTTGGAAGTGTGCTAGGTAGATATCTCTGATGCAAAGCGTTAGCATTTTCACAAAATTAAGTTTGGATTTTCTGATTATGATAGTGATGATGATGAGGATCATGATGATGTTGATGTGATCAAAGTAAAAGTTACATGTAGCGAAGTTTTTATCTCTGTTTGTTCATAATTCTATAAAGAGTTTCTTTGAGTGAATTTCAGGGATGATATGGGATTTTACCTATTTAGCATATGTCTGTAGTTGACTGAGTAGCAAATGTTGTTCCGTGGTACAATACATATGAATCCATATACAACATATTCAAGGGCGACTCATATCAATGGGGTACCAGGCATAAGCTCCACCCAACCTGCCCATCTTTCAAACCTAAAAGAAAAATCAATAGAAGGTTTCATATTTCGGGCAGGGTGGCACGGTGGTGTAGTGGTTAGCGCTGTCGCCTCACAGCAAGAAGGTCCAGGTTTGAGCCCCGTGGCCGGCGAGGGCCTTTCTGTGTGGAGTTTGCATGTTCTCCCCGTGTCCGCGTGGGTTTCCTCCGGGTGCTCCGGTTTCCCCCACAGTCCAAAGACATGCAGGTTAGGTTAACTGGTGACTCTAAATTGAGCGTAGGTGTGAATGTGAGTGTGAATGGTTGTCTGTGTCTATGTGTCAGCCCTGCGATGACCTGGCGACTTGTCCAGGGTGTACCCTGCCTTTCGCCCGTAGTCAGCTGGGATAGACTCCAGCTTGCCTGTGACCCTGTAGAAGGATAAAGCGGCTAGAGATAATGTGATGAGATGAGATATTTCGGGCATCTACATCATCTTATCTGTGGTTAACAAATGTTTTAAAGAGGCTTACTTGTAACTTTTTTTTTTAAACAGAGTGTAACAGTACCACACTAACAGTCATACAAAAACACACACAGAATGATATGAAGCGAGGCTATGGGCTAACTGGAATGAGCCCAGCGCTGTAGGTTCATGCAGCCAATCAGTGACAGTATTGTCATGTGTCTATAGAGGATGTGCAGTCACGTGACCCGCACGTGTGTACTCCGCCCACTCCGCCACATTGGACGGCATCAGGATAGTTTACCTTGCGCGAGCGTAATGGATCCAGGGAGTAATCCCCAAGAAAATTCGGAAAATACCCCATCTACATTGTGCGATTACTTGTCTAAGTTTGTTCAGCATCTTGAAGGTGACGTGAGGCAGCGTTACATGGAAAAGTGTTCCAGGTTGGGGATTGCAGATCCGTACAACTTGCCGCAATCCTTGTTCAGGGAAATTCGGAGCTGCGGTGCCGGCGATTTGCCCGATCTGGCCTACCACGACATTTACAATTTTCCTGTTAATCGTGAATCGTGTTACACTGGCAAAGCCCTCAAAGCTTACAAGAGCCTGGAAGCTTATAAATATTTTGTTGCGGGATGGGTATCCCAACTATACCTCTGGAAGGTTCCGAAGAAGGAAGTCTACTTGATAACCTCACGGGTAAGTGGCATTAAGACGTTTATCATAAAGAGACTATGCAGGACATTTTATTGTAAGAATGTTCGTAATCTAAACTCAGTTCCAGATAATGACAGGGTTGTAAATATGCATGTTTTTGTCTGAAAAACAGTAACTCAGAAAGCCGCGCACGCCTGCGCGGAAGCTGCGCAAATGTGCGCAACTTTCTAACCAACTGCCTTCTTCTCATACTAATACTTCCTATGTTTCATAGACTGTAACAGCATTTGCTCATTTAGTAATTTTAATACATAATTTACTTTGATGAAATTATTCAGACACTCCAACACCCCCCCTAAAAAAAATCGGATCTGCACGATTCAGCCGTGAAAAAGGCGCGCTGTTTGCATTCCATGTTTAAACTCATATGTTAACCTACTTTAACTGGCTAATGAGCCTCGATGGTTGTTCAAGATTTTTTTTTAGTTTTCGACATCCCTACTATGGATTAACCTTTCAAAGGCATATATGAGCCAAAAAGATAAAACATTGTCACAGACTAGGCCAGGGTAGTAGGGCTAGGCATAGCCATTTTAAACGTTAGAGATCAAGCGGACTGACGGCCACAAACACTGTACTGTCTAGTTTCTAAGTATGCAGTTATCATTCAATCCGAAAATCAACTTAACAGATGTACTAGGAGTATTGAATTAGAAGATTACACCTACCTGATATGAAGTGTTCACTACAAATTCGGCTGGTAGAACTGGGGTACCAGTTTTCTCTTTGCACAGCGGACACCCATTTTGCGCGTCTCTCCTCGTCTGCGGGGAATCTATAAAATGACAGGCCCTCCTTTTGGCCCTGTTTATTGGTACAACCAAATGCTGAACAAGATATAACCATTCTCGAAAGATCTACTCCCACACACTTGATAATTAGAACGGGTTCGTCTAATTTCTATGCGCGACCTTGCCGTCCAAAATGGCGGATAAACAAATATCACGTGAGCTCGTGACATCACGTGCACGCTCTCTATATAGCGTGACACGCTCCGCCCCAATTTTTGAGCTCCAGTGGACTAATATATTGTAGTCCAGGGGTTCTCAACCTTTTCTATTTTAAGGCCAACCTATTCATTCTTGTAATGAGTCGGGGCCCATTAAAAAAGATCTCCAATTATTTTGGCTCATCTATTCTATTAGAATCAACCTACTGTAAAGTGTATTAATGGGATGCAACATCACTCCCTGTTACAGATGGGAGTCCAGGAATTAAATAAACGCAATAAAAACAAACTGTTTTTAATTGTAGGTGTTGTATTTAAAACTGTATGGATGTGCCAGAAGCCAACGTAAAACCATGCATGCAGGGCATTCTCAGTCAAAAGGGATTAATGATCCAAAAGTGGAGTCTGGTCCATTAACACAAGAACTTATTGCCACGTTTGTGTTCAGCAAACAAGCAAGTTATTAAAGCCAAGAAATACACTCAAAAGGAGTGGATACAGAAACCACTCAATGGGATTAGATCCTTACACGCTAACAAAGAAGGATTTTTCATTTGAGGTACAAAATTATCCATCTGTTGAGTTCCCCGACATCTCAAACTACCTGGTGCTGCAGACATCATTCTACATGGACACACAGATGAAAACCTGGAAGAGCATGGAGGAGTACAACTTTTTTGCTGCGTTAAAGATACAAATGTCCCCATAACGACTGGGTCCCAAGCGTGCACACAACGCGCTCTGTGAGTGAGTGCGACCGCCGAGCTACACCAGACTCAAGTGTGCAAAGGTCAAATGTGTGACAGTCAAATGTTCACCTGCTGTATAACTTTTAGCTTATGTGTATATCGCCATGCATTGCCACCAAAACACCTCATTTTCATCAATAACCCAATGCAAAACATCGCTAGCTGTAGTGTGACTGTAGCTTAATGAGGCAGATGTGATGTCAGATGCAACCCAGCAATTGTACCCTACTACAAGTAAAAATGAGCTTCAACTTGGAAAAAAAAATATCAGGGCCCACTAGATGGCACTTCGCAACCCACTAATGGTCCGCGGCCCAGTGTTGAGAAACACTGTTCTAGTCTATTTTGGTGACGTTTTGGTGATGCATCACCAAAAGTGAACACAGTGGATTATTTACTTGATCAATTGATGCATTCATTTTCGCCTTCAGCTGATTGTGACTGACTTGATGGTCAACGTGAACAGCCGGTCTCAGTTGGGGAGGAGGTGTAAAATACGACAGTCAAATGGGATAGTTTCTCCTTCCCATGACATGACTAAAGGGAGATCTCACGGAACTGTGTTCCTTATCATTGTTTACAGTTGATACTGTTGAAATTCCCCTTTCCTTTCATTAAACTGAACATGATAGCTAATGACATAGTGTTCCTTTAATAACTCATTGTCAGGATACATTCACATAAATTCATTTTTCAATGTTTTCTCTGCATTTTTATCATCAGCCTAGATTAAGGGAGACAGTGTAGAAGGTGTGTGTCTCCTCTAGGGGGTGCTGTTGCATGAAACACCAGAATTTGTGATTTTACACATGGAAGAAGAGCAAAATGTGAGCTCTGTGTTTCACTGTAGGAATAATAAACATAAATTAACATGGGTAAAATGTTGTTTTGAAACACTATCTATCTATCTATCTATCTATCTATCTATCTATCTATCTATCTATCTATCTATCTATCTATCTATCTATCTATCTATCTATCTGTGTATGGGTCTGTCTCAGAAACTGGTCTCTCATTTGGGACATCTCATCTCATTATCTCTAGCTGCTTTATCCTGTTCTACGGGGTCACAGGCAAGCTGGAGCCTATCCCAGCTGACTACGGGCGAAAGGCAGGGTACACCCTGGACAAGTCACCAGATCATTGCAGGGCTGACACATAGAGACAGACAACCATTCACACTCACATTCACACCTACGGTCAATTTAGAGTCACCAGTTAACCTAACCTGCATGTCTTTGGACTGTGGGGGAAACCGGAGCACCCGGAGGAAACCCACGCGGACACGAGGAGAACATGCAAACTCCACACAGAAAGGCCCTCGCCGGCCATAGGGCTCGAACCCGGACCTTCTTGCTGTGAGGCGACAGCGCTAACCACTACACCACCGTGCCGCCCCATTTGGGACATTATGGCCAAAAAAATAAATTTTCTAATTTTACTATTTTTTTTTTGCATTTCCCTAACACTCAATGTTTCTTTTGTCATGTTTAATAAGAATAAAGATAGTATCTTGCTTTATCTGGCCTCCACTGTGGAAAATTTTTTTTGATTACAATTCAAATGGTTTTGTAAAATTGATTTAAATATAAAATAACTACAGCATGAAGAATTAAAGCCCCTCCTTCACAGATGAGTGAAAATATTGAATAATTTTCCTCCTTTTGATTGCTTGGGTTAAAAATGCCAAGTTATGATGACTGAATTGATTATTCACTTAAATATGAATAATATGATACATTTTGGGTATTTGATATGGCGAAATAGGACATAATGGAAAAATCAAGAACACACTGGAAAGATGAGAATAACGGCGGTGGTAAAAGAACAGCGACTGTACCGTCTGAAGGTCGCGCGGGTCTCTGCTGCGGCGCGCGAGCAACGGGACATCACTACCGCACCGGACGGAGCACGAAGCGGGGGCGGGGCAAAATGACTGGCCGTAGATTCTATCAAAAGTTCGATCTAAATTGACCATGGTTGCAAAATATCGGCCAAAAATACGCAAACACTACGAAATATGACAGTAAGATGAAAAAGAAACATTCTGTTGCCTTATACTGCAAGACTAAAACAAAATAAAACTGTCAAAACTCACCTTTTCAGTGATAACGTCCGAACAGATCACCCGCATAACAGAAAGACCGCAAATAGAAGCACGATCAACTTCTAATTGCTGGAGTGGAAAATTCCATTCTACACATGCAAATTGTTAATGTGTGTCCTTCCCCGCACACAAATAACACACTACGGTAAAAAATAGACCACAACTCATTTTATAGCTCAGAAATTCATACAAGACCAGCTACCATCGTAACATATTCTGTAAGAAACATATTCTATACCTAACTTTCAGCTTTCATTTTAAAAAACAAAATCGCAGATTTATAACTAAATGTTTATACGGCGTAGTGATTTTAAGTTACTACTTTTGGTGAGGTAGTGGCCTCGACCCTGAGGCTTTCCGTTCTGATCAAAACACACGATCGTATTGGTTTTGGGTCTGCAGAAAATGGAGTTACAACGGTGATCAAATATTTTGCATGATGTTTTATTATGGTTATGATTATTCTGTGAGCGCACCAATCCTTAGGTGTATAAAGTTACAACTTAAAATACAGTTAGTGATAACTGTAGACTTTTCAGTGGACTACAACCTTTTTAAGGGAATGCAATGTAGTCAACCATTTATCATGTCCCAGATCAAGCCGCCATTTTTCCACAAATTTGCAGAATTTTTGCCAAATTCTGAATAGAGTATTCACATCAAAGATTTAGTTTTATCTGTATTATTTCTTTCATCATTTTATTTCAAATTAAAACCAACATCACCATTCAAAACTGTATAGTTTATTGACTGAGTATATTTAGTGGGGTACCCCTACAGTACCCAGTTTCTGAGACAGACCGATATAATATATATTCCCCTCCTTGAATCGCCACCTTAATGTGGTGGAGAGGTTTGAGTGCCTCAGAGATTCTAGGAGCTATGTTGTCGGGGCATTTGCCCTTGGTAGGGTCTCCCAAGGCAAATAGGTCCTAGATGAGAGATCAGACAAAGAGCGGTTCAGAATGACTCTTATGAAAAGAAAAACAGGTATCCGACTACCCTCGCCCGGACCAGGGATACCGGGGCCCACCCTGGAGCCAGGCCCGGGGGAGGGGCTCGTTGGCAAATGCCTGGTGGCCGGGCCTATGCCCGTGGGGCCTGGCTGGGCCCAGCCTGAATGAGCAACACAGAACCACTCTCCTGTGGACCCACCACCTGCAGGAGGTGCCGTAAGGGTCTGGTGCACTGTGGATCGGGTGGCAGCCAAAGGCGGAGGCCCTGGCATACTGATCCCTGGCTGACAAAACTGGCTTTTGGGACATGGAATGTCACATCTCTGGTGGGAAAGGAGCCTGAGCTTGTGTGAGAGGTTGAGTGGTACCGACTAGATATAGTTGGGCTCACCTCAACGCATAGCTTGGGCTCTGGAACCAATTTCCTGGAGAGGGGTTGGACATCTCTTCTATGCTGGAGTTGCCAAGGGTGAGCAGCTCTGGGCAAGAGTGGTGCTATTGGTAGCCCCCCAGTTCAGCGCGCTAACATTGGAGTTCTCCCCAGTGAATGAGAGGGTTGTTTCCCTATGCCTTCGGGTTGGGGAATGGTCTCTGACTGTCATTTGTGCCTATGCGCCGAATGGTAGTTCAGAGTACCTGGCCTTCTTGGAGTCCTTGAGTGGGGTGCTAGACAGTGCACCATGAGGGGACTCCATTGTTTTACAGGGAACTTCAATGCTCACGTGAGCAATGACAGTGAGACCTGGAGGAACGTCCTGCCCGATCTGAACCCGAGCAGTATTCAGTCATTGGACTTCTGTGCCATGCTTGGTTTGGCCATAACAAACACTATGTTCGAGCATAAGGGTGCCCATAAGTGCATGTGGCACGAGGACACCCTAGGCCATAGATCAATGATTGACTTTGTAGTCGTTTCATCTGATCTACGACCATATGTCTTGGACACTCGAGTGAAGAGAGGAGCAGAGCTGTCAGCTGATCACTCCCTGGTGGTAAGCTGGATCAAATGGCGGGGGAGGAGGCTGGACGGACCTGGTAGGCCCAAACATGTAGTGAGGGTATGCTGGGAACATCTGGCGGAGGCTCCCATCCATCGGATCTTCAACTACCACATCCAGCAGAGCTTCAACTGCATACCAGGGGAGGATGGGGACATTGAGTCCGAGTGGACCATGTTCCGCACCTCCATTGCTGAGGCGGCCGTGCAGAGTTGCAGCTGCAAGGTTGTTGGTGCCTGCCGTGGCGGTAATCCCTGAACCCGGTGGTGGACACCTGTGGTGAGGGGAGCCGTCAGGCTGAAGAAGGAGTCCTATCAGGCTTGGTTAACCTGTGGGTCTCCAGAGGCAGCTGACAGATACTGACAGGCCAAGTGGAACGTGGCTCAGGCAGTCACTGAAGCAAAACCTCAGGTGTGGGAGGAGTTCAGTGAGGCCATGGAAAGTGACTTTCAGTCAGCCTCAAAGAGATTCTGGCAAACTGTCCGGCTGCTCAGGAAGGGAAAGCAGTGCTCTGTCCCGACTGTTTACAGCGAGGATGGAGTGCTGTTGACCTCAACTGGGGACATCGTCCGATGGTGGAAGGAATATGTTGAGGATCTCCTCAATCCCAACTTCATGTTGTCCGAGGAGGATGAAGAGTCTGAGGATGCTTGGGAGGACTCGCCCATCACAGGGACTGAAGTTGCCGAGGTGGTTAAAAAGCTTCTCGGTGGCCGGGCTCCAGAGGTGGATGAGATTCATCCTGAGTTTTTGAAGACACTGGATGTTGTTGGGCTGTCTTGGCTGACACGCCTCTTCAACATTGCGTGGAGGTCGGGGACAGTGCCTCTGGATTGGCAGACTGGGGTGGTGGTCCCCCTTTTTAAAAAGGGGGACCGGAGAGTGTGTTCCAACTAGGGCTGCGTACCTAAACGTAACATCAGGTACAGGTACCGGTACAGAGGTTTAGGTACAGGTCTGGACCTGTACCTGTACCTGAACAATTTGACAAATTCTTCTGAACTTCTTCAATAATGACTGAAACATTAATAAACTGTTGACAACTTGTCAGTATCTTTATTCAAAGAAAACCGAACATAATTAGGTTTCCTACCTCACTTCTCAGTCACCCTATAGTTACAACTTGGGGCAAAAAATCATGTTGTCTCACAGCGAGAAGTGACTACACTAGAGTACTACAGACTATGTGCAGTCCGTGGCCTTTAACTTGCGCGGCAAAATTACACAAAGCAACAAAGGCCGCCAGTGCCAGCAAAGGAAAAATGGCTGACCTGCTTTTGAGTTTTTTTGACCAATCAGAACGCTGGATCAGCCAAGCTCTCGCAATGTCTCGTGAGACTGTGGCGAGAGAATCTCAAATCAAAGATGGCTCTGTCGATTACGTTCATTATGTCTTATATTGAATATTGTTAGTTTTTTCTTTTTTATCAGACATCTAATTTTTTAGGTTTGTTTACCTGACATGTTTCGACGTACAACTGTCGTCTTCCTCAGAGTATCACCGGATGTTATTGGTGACGCATCTTTTATCAGCTGATGTTTCCGAAGGCGTGGCCTTCCTGTCTGGATTGACAGGTCGGTCACGCCTTCTACTGTCAGTTCGTCCCCTGAGGAAGACGACAGTTGTAAGTCGAAACATGTCAGGTAAACAAACCTAAAAAATTAGATGTCTGATAAAAAAGAAAAAAACTAACAATATTCAATATAAGACATAATGAACGTAATCGAAAGATTAAGAATAAGTTATGGAGATAAAAGCATCAAGGAGTTTCACCGCCTTGAAAGATTGACGCGAAAACGGGCACGATACAGAAACCACCTGAGATTCAATCTGTGCTGCCGGGATGAAGAAGTCGTACCGGCCAGCCTGAACATCAAGAACCCGATTCCAACCAGAAACGCGGAGAAGATGATCAGGAAAGTGCGGATGACTCTGGTAAAAGAACGGATATGGTGCACAACTGACAAACTCAATAATGTCAACAGCGAACTACATAGGGAGATGGAAACTTTCAAACGCCGGTTTCCCCAGAACAAGGAAATGGAATTAGCAATACACGGACACTTGGCAGACATACACGAGCAGGAATTTACCAAGACAAAAACCCGACAAATCCGAAAACTGGACAAACTCATCGCCAGAAAAAGAAGGCAGAACCGGAGCACGCACACATCAACGAAAAATGGATTCACAACATATCAAGGTACAAACTCTCACAAGCAGAACGCAGTATACTAGGAAAAGGACTCAACTACGCTGTCACACCGCACAATATACCACACGATGAATTCATTCTGGCAACTGAATTAGCATGTGAGAAAATACAGGATCAGGCACAAAAAGCAGCACTAAGAAACGCAATAGCTGGTATATTGAAAATGGCCAAACCACCACCTAGCAACATCACCAAACAGGAAGCCAAAGCCATGAGAACATTAGCAAAAAATAAAGACATCACAATCCTCCCAGCAAATAAGGCAGAACAGCAGTTATCATGGACACCGATGAATATGAACACAAAATGATGGAATTACTTAGTGACAATGCCTTCGAGAATTAAGAAAAGACCCAACAGAAGACAAGAAAAAGAAACTTAAAGCATTACTCAAACTGCTACTCGATGAAAATAAAATAGATAAACAGGCATATAATCATTTAGTACCCACAGCCAATGTCATCCCCAGGATTTACGGTACACCAAAAATACACAAACCAGGAACACCATTACGCCCCATAGTAGATAGCATTGGTTCAGTGGTTCATAGTACATAGCATTGGTTCAAATAATTAAACCATTACTAGGACTCACAGACCAACACTGCAAAAACTCAAAACAACTGGCAGAAGAACTAAAAAACATAAAAATGCAACAAGACGAAGTTTTCATTTCACACGATGTCATATCTCTTTTCACCAGAACACCCACGGAAGCCACCATACAGGTAGTACAAGACAAATTAAAAACAGATAGGATGCTCAAGAAACGCACAAACCTCACTGTACAAGACATTACGCAACTCCTTCAATTCATCGCCACATCCACATACTTTCAGTTCAGGGACACAATTTACAGACAAAAGGAAGGTTTTGCCATGGGAGACCCACTATCAGCCATCATGTGCGGCTTTTTCATGGAAGACCTGGAGCAGAAAGCACTCATTACAATACCAGCGGAATACAGACCAACACTCTGGAAACGTTATGTGGACGACATATTGGAAAAAGTGAAGAGGGGATACACTCAACAACTTACCGACCATCTCAATACTATAGACAATACCGGCAATATAAAATTCACACATGAAGAGGAAACGGAGCAGTCAATAGCATTTTTGGACTTAAAAATACATCACACAGAAGAGGGGGACATCAAAATAAAAATACACAGGAAACCCACACACACCGACCAATATTTAAACTGGACTTCCGAACACCCCATAACGCACAAAATATCTGTAGTTAGAACATTACATGAACGCGCAGCAATAATTACAGATGCACAGGACAAAGAACAGGAAGAACAACATATACAACACGCACTGAAGGCATGTCAATATCCACAATGGGCAATATCCAAAGGGGCGGAACAGGTCAAAAACAATAAAACACAGAAGAAAGAGAAAAAACAAACCAACAAACATGAATACAGGGGAGTAGTGACATTACCATACATCAGAGGAATAACGGAACACATTCAAAGAGCAATGAGGAAATACAACATTAACACACCTGTCAAACCACACACAACACTCGGTCAGATCCTGGTTCATCCCAAAGACAGAATACATCCGGACAACAGATGCAACACCATATATGAGATTCCATGCCAATTATGCAATAAAACTTACATTGGGGAGACAGGAAGGAGTTTCAACACAAGAAAAAATGAACATAAGAAAGAGTGCGAAAAGGAGACAGCTACAAGACAAACCCGAACAATAAAAGAAAAGGCACAACAGGAAAATTATAAGTCAGCCATAACAGATCATTGCAAAAGGGAAAATCATATTATGGACTGGGGGAATGCCAGAGTCATCCGCACAGAAGATAATAAACATCAGCGCTGGATCAGGGAGGCCATAGAGATCTGTAAGCGAAGTCTGAGGACCATCAACTGAGATGAGGGAGCATACATGCTCTCCCATACCTGGAATGCCATCTTGCAGGGGACGAACTGACAGTAGAAGGGGTGACCAACCTGTCAATCCAGACAGGAAGGCCACGCCTTCGGAAACATCAGCTGATAAAAGATGCGTCACCAATAACATCCGGTGACACTCTGAGGAAGACGACAGTTGTACGTCGAAACGTCAGGTAAACAAACCTAAAAAATTAGATGTCTGATAAAAAAGAAAAAACTAACAAAGATGGCTCTGATTTCAAGTTTCAGCGCGGCATTTTACGTCTTTTCCAGTGCTAAATTTTCGTCTTTGTGGTAGGATTTACACATCTTCAGTCACAAAATAAGCATATACTTGGTGTAAATTTATATCGGTACAGTACCGGTACTTCATGATCCGGTATTTTGGACCTGTACCGAATCAATTTTCAGGGTACAGTACTGGTACACAGTACCGGTATGCAGCCCTAGTTCCAACTATAGGGGGATCACACTTCTCAGCATCCCTGGGAAAGCCTATGCTGGGGTGCTGGAGAGGAGAGTCCAGTCAATAGTCAAACCTCGGATTCAGGAGGAACAATGCGGTTTTCGTCCTGGTCGTGGAACACTGGACCAGCTCTTTACCCTTGCAAGGGTACTGGAGGGTGCATGGGAATTTGACCAACCGGTCTACATGTGTTTTGTGGACCTGGAGAAGGCTTATGACCGTGTCCCTCGTGGTGCCCTATGGGGGGTGCTTCAGGAGTATGGGGTCCAGGGCCCACTACTGTGGGCCATTCGGACCCTGTATGACTGGAGCAGGAGTTTGGTTCACATTGCTGGCAGTAAGTCAGACTCATTCCCGGTGCATGTAGGACTCTGCCAGGGCTGCCCTTTGTCACCGGTTCTATTCATAACTTTTATGGACAGAATTTCTAGGCACAGCCAAGGGGCGGAGGGTGTCCAGTTTGGTGGCAGCAGGATCACATCTCTGCTTTTTGCAGATGATGTGGTCCTGTTGGCTTCATCAATCTGTGACTTACAGCATGCGCTGGGATGGTTTTCAGCCGAGTGTGAAACGGCTGGGATGAGGATCAGCACCTCCAAGTCTGTGGCCATGGTGCTCAGCTGGAAACGGGTGGAGTGCCTACTCCGGGTCGGGGGGAGCTGCTACCTAAAGTGGAATATTTTAAGTATTTCAGGGTTTTGTTCATGAGTGAGGGTAAGGGGGAGCGGGAATTGGACAGACGGATCAGGGCAGCATCAGCAGTGATGTGGATGCTAAACCGGTCTGTTGTGGTAAAGAGAGAGCTGAGCCAAAAGGCAAAGCTCTCAATTTACTGGTCCATCTACGTTTCCACCATCACCTATGGTCATGAGCTATGGGTAGTGACCGAACGAATGAGATCGTGGATACAAGTGGTAGAAATGAGTTTTCTCTGCAGGGTGGCTGGGCTATCCCTTAGAGACAGGGTGAGAAGCTTGGTCATTCGGGAGAGACTCAGAGTAGAACTGCTGCTCCTCCACATCGAAAGGAGTCAGTTGAGGTGGTTCAGGCACCTTGTTAGGAGCCCCCTGGATGCCTCCCGAGGGAGGTTTTCTGGGCATGCCCCACCGGGAGGAGACCCCGAGACAGATCCAGGACATGCTGGAGAGATTACATCTCTTGGCTGGCCTGGGAATGCCTCGGTATTCCCCTGAAGAGCTGGTGGAGGTAGCCAGGGAGAGGGAAGTCTGGGCTGCGCTGCTTAGGTTGCTACCCCTGCAATCCGGATAAGCGGTAGAAGATAGATGGATGGATATATACACACACACACACACACACACACACACACACACACACACACACACACAGTGGTGCTTGAAAGTTTGTGAACCTATATTTCTATAGAAATAACCTATAACTATATTTCTGCATAAATATGACCTAAAACATCATTAGATTTTCACACAAGTCCTAAAATACATAAAGAGAACCCAGTTAAACAAATGAGACAAAAATATTCTCATTCTCATCTCATTATCTCGAGCCGCTTTATCCTTCTACAGGGTCGCAGACAAGCTGGAGCCTATCCCAGCTGACTATGGGCGAAAGGCAGGGTACACCCTGGACAAGTCGCCAGGTCATCACAGGGCTGACACATAGACACAGACAACCATTCACACTCACATTCACACCTACGGTCAATTTAGAGTCACCAGTTAACCTAACCTGCATGTCTTTGGACTGTGGGGGAAAGCGGAGCACCCGGAGGAAACCCACGCGGACACAGGGAGAACATGCAAACTCCACACAGAAAGGCCATCGCCGGCCACGGGGCTTGAACCCAGACCTTCTTGCTGTGAGGCGACAGTGCTAACCACTACACCACCGTGCCGCCCAGACAAAAATATTATACTTGGTCATTTATTTATTGAGGAAAATGATCCAATATTACATATCTGTGAGTGGCAAAAGTATGTGAACCTTTGCTTTCAGTATCTGGTGTGACCCCCTTGTGCACCAATAACTGCAACTAAACGTTTCCAGTAACTGTTGATCAGTCCTGCACACCGACTTGGAGGAATTTTAGCCCATTCCTGCATAAAGAATAGCTTCAACTCTGGGATGTTGGTGGGTTTCCTCACATGAACTTCTTGCTTCAGGTCCTTCCACAACATTTCGATTGGATTAAGGTCAGGACATTGACTTGGCCATTCCAAAACATTAACTTTATTCTTCTTTGACCATTCTTTGGTAGAATGACTTGTGTGCTTAGGGTCATTGTCATGCTGCATGACCCATCTTCTCTTGAGATTCAGTTCATGAACAGATGTCCTGATATTTTCCTTTAGAATTCGCTGGTATAATTCAGAATTCATTGTTCCATCAATGATGGCAAGCTGTCCTGGCCCAGATGCAGCAAAACAAGCCCAAACCATGATACTACCACCACCATGTTTCACAGATGGGATAAGGTTCTTATGCTGGAATGCAGTGTTTTCCTTTCTCCAAACATAACGTTCCTCATTTAAAGCAAAAAGTTCTATTTTGGTCTCATCCGTCCACAAAACATTTTTACAATAGCCTTTTGGCTTGTCCACGTGATCTTTAGCAAACTGCAGATGAGCAGCAATGTTGTTTTTGGAGAGCAGTGGCGTTTTCCTTGCAACCCTGCCATGCACACCATTGTTGTTCAGTGTTCTCCTGAAGGTGGACTCATGAACATTAGCCAATGTGAGAGAGGCCTTCAGTTGCTTAGAAGTTACCCTGGGGTCCTTTGTGACCTCGCCGACTATTACACGCCTTGCTCTTGGAGTGATCTTTTTTGGTCGACCACTCCCGGAGAGGGTAACTTTGGTCTTGAATTTCCTCCATTTGTACACAATCTGTCTGACTGTGGATTGGTGGAGTCCAAACTCTTTAGAGATGGTTTTGTAACCTTTTCCAGCCTGATGAGCATCAACAATGCTTTTTCTGAGGTCCTCAGAAATCTCCTTTGTTCGTGCCATGATACACTTCCACAAACGTGTTGTGAAGATCAGACTTTGATAGATCCCTGTTTTTTAAATAAAACAGGGGGCCCACTCACACCTGATTGTCATCCCATTGATTGAAAACACCTGACTCTAATTTCACCTTCAAATTAACTGCTAATCCTAGAGGTTCACATCACAGATATGTAATATTGGATCATTTTCCTCAATAAATAAATGACCAAGTATAATATTTTTGTCTCATTTGTTTAACTGGGTTCTCTTTATCTACTTTTAGGACTTGTATGAAAATCTGATGATGTTTTAGGTCATATTTATGCAGAAATATAGAACATTCTAAAGGGTTCACAAACTTTCAAGCATCAGTGTGTGTGTACTGTATATACCAGATTTCTGATTTTGGCAGAGAAGAAAGAGCAAGTGGAAATGTGATGCTACCAAGTGGACTGATCAATCACAGTAGTTGTGATCTGCATCACCGTGATATGTAGTTAGAGTTCTGGAGAGGTAGACATCCTATTACAGCGTAGCCATGTAATAGATTTAGTGCAGAAGTGTAAATTGGCCTTAAGCGGGAAGGAATGATAGGAAAAGACACAAAGCAAGTGAAAGCTGATACTGTGACAAGGACAAAAAAAGAGGAAAAAAGTGTATATGCAAAGAAAGAGAAAACTAGAAACGGCACAGAAAAGTCAAGTTTATTTTTATAGCGCGTTTAACAATAGACATTGTTGCAAAGCAGCTTTACAGAATTTAAACATGAGCTAATTTTAAAAAGGACGCCCTCAGAACTCACACTAGTCCTGGCTCCATCCACTCACTTAGTCATGCTCAGAGAGAGAGAGAGAGAGAGAGAGAGAGAAAGAGAGAGACACACAGACACTGACTTGACTATTTATATGGCGCAAGCTTTGTCCCTAACCAAAGGACCATCATCATTTTTTTCTGTAATCTCTGAGGAAGAAGCAGCTCTGCTAAACATGACACATGCTCCTCCATGACACAAACTGAGGGAATGATGTTCAAAGCCCCATCATATAATAATGCTCTGAGTAGTACTCAGGGCGACACGGTGGTGTAGTGGTTAGCACCGTCCCCTCACAGCAAGAAGGTCCGGGTTCGAGCCCCGTGGCCGGCGAGGGCCTTTCTGTGTGGAGTTTGCATGTTCTCCTCGTGTCCGCATGGGTTTCCTCCGGGTGCTCCGGGTTCCCCCACAGTCCAAAGACATGCAGGTTAGGCTAACTGGTGGCTCTAAATTGACCGTAGGTGTGAATGTGAGTGTGAATGGTTGTTTGTCCCTGTGTCAGCCCTGCGATAACCTGGCGACTTGTCCAGGGTGTACCCCGCCTCTCACCCATCGTCAGCTGGGATAGGCTCCAGCTTGCCTGCGACCCTGTAGGACAGGACAAGCGGCTAGAGATAATGGATGGATGGATGGATTAGTACTTGGTGATATTCCAATGATATTATTAAAAAATTCCAAGCTTTAATTTACCGACTGCACAAGTAGCCTGTGTAATATCCAACCCCATGTTGTGAGAATTTGACATTAGTATTCTGTCAAATGTGCAGTATTTCTTATTTTTCAACAAATATTGTAATTATCTTTATACTAAAGGAATACACCATTTTTCTTGAACACTTCTGTTTAAAAGCTACATCTATTTGGCTTGTATCCATTTCATTTCCCAGAAAACTCAAGTTAAACGTTATGAATATTATGCATGAGACACTTTCTGCATTATTTACTGGATAAATGTCGCAAAATGTGCATCATAACCCTCCTCCCCCAGTAATTTTGAGAGGATATATTTGATAATGGTCTTTTTTGAATTCATATAAAATTAGACTTATTTTTGTGTTAAAAAAAGTCATTGTTCGTGAATCATAACTGACACACACAGTATGTTTTCATTACTTTATTTGTTCCTCATGTAGTAACAGAAAAAACTAGATTAAAAGGCAATCTCAACCACACACACAATCATCAGCTGATCCATTTCAGTTCATGAAAACATTATTATTCACCATGTTGCTGTCATTCCACAGTCTCCAAATATCCTGCAGATTCTGAGTGTCCAACACTCGCTGGCAGAACGGATCCCGAGCTCTAAAGAGCATCTGAGGTCTTTTCAGCTATCCAGGAGCAGGTCATACGAGCCTCCATCAACTACCTGGTGCTTGTCGTCCTTCTATAAGCGTTAAGACAGTCAAGTCTTAGTACACCTTACGGTATAAGACCCTATTCTTACCAAAAATGTTGGAGAGGTTAACACAATAAGCTGCTGTTGCGTTACATGTAACTATAATTATAGAGACATAAAAGTGCCATATTTTCTTTTACTTACAGCTTCCATGGTGACGTCTTGGGCACTAGGGGCAGCTGTATTCTCATACATGGGGTTACTAATATATGGTGCAGATTCAGGTGAGCTTGTATCTTCCATCTCATCCTCCTGAAAGGAAATACATATTATAGAAGTTATTGTAGAGGCCCAAGCCAGGAAATCACCCATGAATTGAATTCTGGTGTAATTGTATTTCACCATGAAAAATGAAATGTTGTGCTTTAGACAACAACCTAGAATATAACAGAAGATCAACAGAAAATCAAAATTTTGCCATGAAGCCATAGCTTCAAGACCTTACGGGGGCATTCAAAGTTGGAGTCACTTTTGAAGGCAAACAGTAAAAGGACATACAAGTAACAAAAATTATTTAGAATAGAAGATGTAAAAAAATGAATATAATATAATACATTTGTGATACTTGACCAAATGAAACCAAACACACTAAATGTCTTCTCTGCGTAAAGTAATAAATAAAACATGACCGGGTATACTGTTATAGAAGAGTTATTGTTCCCACCCTGAAATGGATTATTTTCCTATAAAGGTCTGTTCTAAAGTCTATACCACAGTACTATTCCAATGCTTACATTTTTATTCATTAAAGATGGACACTCATCTCATCTCATTATCTCTAGCCGCTTTATCCTGTCCTACAGGGTCGCAGGCAAGCTGGAGCCTATCCCAGCTGACTATGGGTGAAAGGCGGGGTACACCCTGGACAGGTCGCCAGGTCATCACAGGGCTGACACATAGACACAGACAACCATTCACACTCACATTCACACCTACGGTCAATTTAGAGTCACCAGTTAACCTAACCTGCATGTCTTTGGACTGTGGGGGAAACCGGAGCACCCGGAGGAAACCCACGCGGACACGGGGAGAACATGCAAACTCCGCACAGAAAGGCCCTTGCCGGCCACGGGGCTTGAACCCAGGACCTTCTTGCTGTGAGGCGACAGCGCTAACCACTACACCACCATGCCACCCAGACGGACACTCATACTTGTTTATGAAACAAGTTAGTTCCTGTTATTACTTATGTTACAGCAGCTGATTCACACTAATTAATTTCTGTTCCTTCATACTGGTCTTTGTTCACTGGTTAGTTATAGATTTACTGTAATTTCTTTTTTAATAATTATTATTATCATCATCAACTTGTCCAGGGTGTACCCCGCCTTTCGCCCGTAGTCAGCTGGGATAGGCTCCAGCTTGCCTGCGACCCTGTAGAACAGGATAAAGCGGCTCGAGATAATGAGATGAGATTATTATTATCGGCAGCACAGTGGTGTAGCGGTTAGCACTGTCGCCTCACAGCAAGAAGGTTCTGGGTTCAAGCCCAGTGACCAATGGGGGCCTTTCTGTTTGGAGTTTGCATGTTCTCCCCGTGTCTGCGTGGGTTTCCTCCGGGTGCTCCGGTTTCCTCCACAGTCCAAAGACATGCAGGTTAGGCTAATTGGTGGCTCTAAATTGACTGTAGGTGTGAATGGTTGTTTGTCTCGATGTGTCAGTCCTGAGATGATCTGGTGACTTGTCCAGGGTGTACCCGCCTCTTGCCCGTAGTCAGCTGGGATAGGCTCCAGCTTGCCCATGACCCTGCACAGGATAAGTGGTTATGGATAATGGCCGGATGGGTTATTATTATTATTGTGGCTACTGCCTCATCGAGGACTATAGCCACTATGTCATCGTCTTGTAAGAATGAGTGTAACAATAGCGCACTACGCATACAGGTGTTCCTATTAAAATGACCAGTGAGCGTATACAATTCAGTTCACCATTCGAAATAAATGGACTAGACTAAAGAAATTGCTTTCAGAAATCTTTATATTATTACCGAGGGAAAGTGCGTTCCTATTTTAAAATGTACTCCAGGTTGTCCCTCTTTTCTCGCCTTCTTCAGCCAGTGGTCCCATGTGTCATGTAGATGTGACGCACTTCCGAGTTGTTACAGGAAGTTGTTGAAAAGAGTATTGAGACCACTGAGCTCTAGCGCTGGGCCATTTCCGGGAAATAAGAGTTTGGGTCATGGCGACAGCGTGTGTATGTCAGCCTCGGTTTGGAGGTTTCAGTTTTGAAAACTGCAAGAGGTAAGAGTAGAATAATATAAAGTACAGACACTTGGTATATTTTACTTCTGTGATTTTTAACTTGTTCATTTTTGGATTGCGCTTCATTTTTGTGGCTACTGCCTCATAGAGTAAATATATATGCTATATTTACTGTGTGGACGTGGTATCAGAAAACAATTTTATTTATAAGCAGTAGCCACACGGGTACTTATTATTATTATTATTATTATTATTATTATTATTATTATGCTTAAATTCACAGTAATGATATCCTGGAAAAACTAGGGCTGGCAGCAACAAGCTGCCTTAGCATTCTAGTACTGTTCTAAGGATTATTATTATTATTATTATTATTATTATTATTAAGTCAAGTTGATTTGTATAGCACTTTTTACAACAGACGTTGTCGCAAAGCAGCTTTACAGAAAATTAAAGACTTTAAACGTGAGCTAATTTTATCCCTAATTTATCTCCGATGAGCAAGCCTGTGGTGATGGTGGCGAGGAAAACCTCCCTCAGATGACACGAGGAAGAAACCTCAAGAGGAACCAGACTCAAAAGGGAACCCATCCTCATCTGGGTGATAACAGATAGCGTGATTATAAATAACTTGCTTCTATAACTGTGTCCTATATACAGTAGTCACAAAGTATAACTGTGTAACCAGGAAAATCATTATAGTTTTAACATGAAGTCTGTTTTGTTGAAGTTATCAACTGTTCATTGATGGAGACTTGAGTGCAAAACTGGTCATGACGACTGCAGTCCTAAAATTAGCAAATCAGCTGTAGTCCTCAGACATAAATGTATTACTGTAAGTGTCCAGAGTGTCTTCCAAGTGTGACTTTTGACTGTCCATATGGGTCAATTATAATAATAATAATTATTTTTATTTTTAGTATTTTGTATACCTGTGGAAATATAAATAATAAAATGGACCATTTGCAAATAACACACACACACACACACACACACACACACACACATATATATATATATATATATATATATATATATATATATATATATATATATATATATATATATATATATATATATACTGTGTATATATACATACCCTAAAGTAGTGGAACTGGAATGGCTTGGTTTGGCGGTTGTAGAAGTGATAGGCCACGAATGCTGCAGCGATGATAAGAATTATTAGCAATATAACACCGATCGCCATTCCTGCTCTATGTGCCTGAGGAAGGGGCGAGGGTGGAGGTGGTGGGGCTTTCAGTGGTCCCTGCAGCACATGGATGATCCCATTGGATGCAGGAATGTCAGCTTCAATGATGTAACGTTCATTGACATATCCGGAAGAAGCCTGAAGAGAGGAAGTTTTTTTTTTGCGATAATTATCAATTCATATCTACTGAGAAGTTTTGAACGTAATTATGGTTCTCAGATGCTAATTTTACATGTATTCCTTAAAGTGCTGATGACACGTTTTTGACATCTTTGGCGATGTTTTATAACATAAAAAGTAATTCCCGATGATCCATATATTAATTCATGAAGGCGCCTATTTTACAAGTTATGATAAAAAACGCGGCTATTTGGGCAAATTTGACGGGGCTGCAGCACCCAGGAGACGAAAGAGGAGGAGGAGCTATATGACGTCAGCGAAAGAACCTTCCTCCTAACTTACCAGTTTGTTGTTGATGTGACAGGTGTTCAGTTTGTCATTATTAGTATTATTATTATACATTATATATATATATATATATATATATATATATATATATATATATATATATATAAATTAGTTATTATGCCTTCGCATTGTGTTGCCGGCTTTTGCTCCAAAACCTACAAGGATGGGGTAAGTTTATTAAAGTTTCCCAGAGATCCCGAGCTGCATGCGAAGTGGGTGAAAAGCAAGTCAGGCGCACTCGTGACAAGTGGGAGCCCTCACCAACATCCGTCCTGTGCTCTGAACACTTCGATTTGGATTGTTTTGACACCCTTCCCATCTTAAAAGAATCTCTTGGCTGTTCAGTTCAGCACAAACGTGTGTTACTACCATCAGCAGTGCCTACACAGTGTTGCCAGATTGGGAGGTTTCCCGCCCAGTTGAGTGGTTTCAAGTGCATTTTGGTGGGTTTTGAACATATTTTGGGCTGGAAAACGTCAGCAGTATCTATTGCCATATACTGCTGAAGTTTTACAGCCCAAAATATGTTCAAAACCCACCAAAATGCACTTGAAACCACCCAACTGGGCGGGATTCCTCCCAGTCTGGCAACACTGCCAGTATTCCGGAGGAGGTCTACTAGTAGCTATGCCAGATCCAAAGACAGTCCTCCTATCAGAACGTGTTGTGAAACGACATAAGATAAAGGTACGTAGAGCTATAGATTCTACATGATAATCATAAATGTAATCATAAAGTCGGCATGATATCAGTCATGTATTTGCTTGTGAAAGCTTGCGGCTTTTGTGTAACTGCCGCCTAGCAACGAGAGGCAAAGGGTAAAGAGGGTAGGCTATCATAGATTCTATTTGGAAGAGATCAACACAATTCTAGACTCCCAGAAGAGGAAGAGCTAGCACTAGAGAGTTCACCGGCGTTTTCATGCGCCATTTCCATTGAGTAGAACCAGAGTAGAACAGCTAGTGAACCGCAGCGTGTTCTTCCGCTGACGTCACAACATGGCCGCGAGCCACGGACCCAGTTTTCTTGCGCTGTGCAATTAAAAGTTGGATATTTGCGTAACAACAGCTTCTTTTCACGTAATTATAACAGAAATCTAACATGTTTGCCATGTTGTATAGTTTATTTAAGAAATTGCATAGAGTCATGTTTGTGTCATCAGCACTTTAATGCATCCAGCATGCACAGTACTATTTAGTTCAGGTCCAGTTTTACCTCTGTTTGGGGATTTTGGAGACTCGGAACCCGTTTCACATTCAGGATGTGTCCCAGATATGATTTAACATGACTGATGTTAATAAGATCCTGCAGCACGAGAGCTCTCCCATCCAGCAAGTGGTGCTCCAAATCTCTGTAGGAGAGTGTCTTATTCAGCAGAGAAAGAGAGTGAAAGAGGATATTATTTTTGTGTTATAAAGAAAGTATACTGTATGTCTGAATGGTACAGAGATAGACTAATTACCTGGTTCTCATAGAGGCCATTGTTATCAGGCACAAACAGAGTGCACTGTGTCGATATACTGCTGAGGCGCTTTAAAAACTCTTGCCCTTTTGCTCCAGCTTGGGAATAATTCATGATTTGCTGGAGAAGAAACAAATTTGTGAAATACAAATTACAGATTTCATCACAGATCGCAGGTTTATCTGCTGTTGGTAACATTCTGAACCCAATGACTGGCAAAAGGTTGAATTTAGTGTTATTTTGTGATGTGAAAACATATACAGTATTTTTTCTCATTCCAACTGGTCAGAGTATGAATTAAATGAAGACAAAGGGGTAAATGTTCTTTTAGGAACAAGTTGCAGTGTTAATGTACGATATTTAAGTTCTGTGACACTTATTTCAACAGAAAGTGCTCAGGTTCATTTTTGCGTACTCTTACAAAAAAGAAGTTTATTCAAGTGTGCTTCTAGTATACTACTTTTAAACTAAGAGAGTATGCTTTCAGTTTACTTTTTATTTACTTATCAGAGATATACTTAAAGTTATACATAAGTATACTTGGCTTATACTGAAAAGTATATAGAAAAGTCTAAGTATATTAAGCTTATACTTAAACCTTTGATCAAGATATACTTAACAAAAGTGTAATAAAGTATTAAAATATTTGTGCCTTATGTTTAAGTGTACTTGCCCTGTAGTAAATTTAGATTTTTAAAGAAAATGAATATGTTCTTAATCCTGAGTATCTGTTGTTATTTTGTGAATTCTTACCTTCATAACTTCATTGTAACTTAAGGAACAAAACACTTAAGTTGCCTACTGGTAGTGTGCATGAGGTAAGGGTTAGGGCTAGAAAACTAATAGTATACCTAGAAGGGTAATTGCAGTAAACTTCAAAACTAAAAAGTGGACTAGATGTATATAACCAGTAACTAATAATATATTTCCAATATGTTATGAAGTATACTTTTATAAACTAAAAAGTGGACTAGAAGTGTGTAACGAGTAAACCAATAGTATATTTTCAAGTATACTACAAAGTATACTTTAGTAAACTAAAAATGGACTAGAAGTATAAACAAGTAAACTCATAGTATATTTCCAGTATACTATGAATTATGCTTTTGTAAACTAAAGAGTGGACTACAAGTATAGAACTAGTAAACTATTAGTATATAAGTTTACTTGTGGTATACTTGCAGAACAAAATAAAAAATACTAGTTGTATACTCAAAGTTTACTTCTCTTAGACTTAAAGTATACTTTTTATAAACTAAAAGTGGGCCAATTTAGTCCCAAGAAGTATTAGATTAGTTTACTTACAAGTATACTGTAAATACTTTATCAGTATACTTGGTACACAAAATTATACTTAAAGTGCCATTCCACCATTGGATGTATTCTTTGGCATAAAATACAATATATTTTGACAACATATATAAATGGTATCACTAGATAGAGAAATCTTTTAGCTTCAAAATGATATATCAAAGATAATTTTTTGACAACGACAAGTATATTAATTTTGCGACCAAAGTCACCTACCCTTTTAATTTCCGCGCGTGATGTCATCGGCAGGTTCCCCTTCTTGTGTACAACGTGACGTGTGACATGGCACATATTATCAGCAATGGCAGATAGAACGCGATAAAAATAATACCAATAAATCTAGCTAATACCGATAAATCTAGCTAACTGAAAGATTAACTCAAAATTTTTCGCAATTTTTTTTGGCCCCCATATACGAGGAGAAATGACTCTCTCACTTTGAGGGCTTCCTGGTCTAAAAATAGACCGACACGTGGTACACAAGAAGGGGAACCTGCTGATGACATCACGTTTCACTACCGCGCGGAAATTAAAAGGGTAGGTGACTTTGGTCGCAAAATTAATATACTTGCTGTTGTCAAAAAATTATGTTTGATATATCATTTTGAAGCTAAAAGATTTCTCTGTCTAGTCATGTTGTTATAAAATATATTGTATTTTATACCAAAGAATATATCCAATGGTGGAATGGCACTTTAAGGAAATATATTTTAACTCTACTTAAGTATATTTAATAAAATGAACTTGAAGTATACTTCTTTTTGATAAGGGTAATCTGGTGCATGTACCTAATGAACGGTTTACGATTATTTAGCACAAAAGTCTTTTAGCACAACTCTAAGTTCTTTAGCACAAGATCCAAGAACACTTAATCTTTATTACTGATCGTGTTTAAAGATGTTTGATGGATTTTTTTATGAAAGTTGCCGAGATTCTGATTCTGAAAATGAGCGATTGTATTTCCCCACTCCACTTGCACATGCGCTGACCATGGCTATAGACCCTTTTCAGTCACGTGACCTTCGTAAACACGACCACCATTTTGGACATGTAGCGGACTTCGGCTTGAATTGGTTTGAATGCGAGGAAGGCGACAAACGGAGAACATACAAGAAAAAGGAGCGAGATGCAGAAAATACCTTCGCTATCCAGCGACGTAGGGCATTTACAGGGCGAGCAGAGGGAGAAATAACAACAGTAACGACACATTAGCAACGCCGTACAGAAATAACGGTTTATGGCACAGACCCTTTCGGTTCTCGCTCATCTAGCTGCTACAATGACTGCTTAGACTGCAACAATAATACCTAACACACATTTAAGTATCCGTCGTAAAGACGTGAAACTCGTCGAGTGACGAGTGTGTTCATTGATAAGCTAACACAATCTAAAAGTAGACATACCATCACACTGCCCTGGCGCTGTGTACAGTTTACCTTCTACGGTTTGTGCACTCACTATTTGCCATTACTTTCTCCAACCGTTGTGACAGATTACAGGGAACGGCCTGGATTTAAGAGACAAATACATGTTCCTCTTGTTTTGAACACTTATTTGTAGGCAGTGCTTAATTTGTAAAGTGGGAGGTCCCGGAGCGCAGAGGATGAGCTGCTCCGGTGCGGGAAAAAAGAGGGGGGGAGGGGGGTGCGGCGCTGCGCTACGCTTCTGGGCATGTTTTGTAATAACACTGCAAATTAAGTTCATCTGCAGATATTTTGTGGATGTCGTTTCATGAGAGAAATCACCAACAAGACAGATATCAAAATCAGACATTAACACTAAATAAACTTGCATTTTTTTAATTTAATTATTTGTTTTTTTTTTTCCTGTTTATGGCCCCTATCCATCTTCTCCGTCGGGATCCGATAAAATGATAAACCTTGCCTTGTTTGTTGATGGTTACTACATCCAGGTGCACAACAATATAGTGGCATGATGGAAGTCTTGCTGAAAATAAACACATTCTTTGCTGCCGTTCCTCAATGCTGGCTGTGGTAAACTACTGGTAGTACATGTCCAAAATGGCGGCCGCGTTTGTCGTGACGTCACGTGAAAAGGGTCTATAGATGCATTTCCACACTACGGTGGATATCATAGTATATACATCCATTCCTGTGCACCGAGTGCTCAATTAAAAGAAAACAATAGGATCAGAGAAGTGAACATTTTTGTCATCTATCCCATTGTTATTTCAACGACAGGTTTAAAGAATGACGCAAAAACACAATAGATTTTGTCATCATTCAAATAAAGTGCAAGCTGTCCTTGAACTGATCAACTTGTGCAAATTGTCTGTAATCTGTGCACTGCGGTTTTTTCACACAATCTACAAATGAGTGTTTGTGGTTTATTGATTTGATAATTTAGTGTTAAATGACGTTTTTTAGTGGTTGATAGCATTGAACAAAAAATAAATATTGAAATCAAACATAAACATGCTGCAACAAAGTGAATTTCCCTGTAAACTAGCCACAGGTTCGAGACTTGTCTTGATGATCAAACAACCCTTACATCTTAGCGTCATCTCTTCTCCTTCTTCTTTTTCTTCTTGTTTCACGATTGCCATATTATAAACAATTGATATATTAAGTTAGGTTGTTTTGCCATTCCTGAATGTTTATATTGCACTTTTATTTAATTGCCATTTGTTCTAGGATACTTTAGTGGAAGTTTCTTTCATTTGTTTACATATCGCAACTGTTGGTTACTAAGGAGACATGATTCTCAATTTTCTCATTGAAATTGGTCTTTTTTCAATTAAAGACTTTGTAGCTTTATTAGTCAAATACATATGAAAACAGTAATATGTGATATCAAATGGACTTTTAATAATTTGAGTAAGTTTTTAGGAATAAATTCTGCTCTTAGTCAGCAAAGTATGTTGTCAAGCAGGGCAAGAGACGTAATCCCCCGGTTAATTAATTCAGCAAACGCATAATTATTGACAGTCAGTTGAATTTGTGATATGATCAGAAGTGACTGAAGTTATCTGTGAAGGTGCCCACAATTCAAGGTTTGCTATGGCTTAACTACAAATATCCAAAGACACCAAAGAATTGGATTTTCAGTCCGCGATTCAGGGATCAACAACTGATTCTTAACATGCACAGCAGCAGAAATTCCGGCTTCCAGTCCCTAAGCAATCATAATAAACCCCTTCCTATATCAAGATCAGGGCTTTGAACTGGTTCAAGGAACGAAAACGAAAACCGGGACCTTTTTCTATTTCACATAGAACAGAAACGAAACCAGAAACTTTATTATTTTTTATGCTCCGGAACAGAAACGCTTATTAAAAATAATGGTAACCAGTTAATACCGGTTTTTATTTCGTTCCTCAAAGTTTCCGTAGCCTACAAATAAAAGTCATTCTTCTCCTGCGCAAGTTTCTATGACCCGCTGGGGTTCACTTCCTGTGTGACGTTCGCTGACTGAATGGAGAGAGTGGGAGGGTGGACTACTATCACGTCTCCACATCTTAAATAAGAGGTAAATATTGCAGTCTATCGTTATTCGAAAACGTCAATTTCAAACACGATATCAATATATTTGTCCACGTTAATGAGAGGCTCGCGAACATTAAATGACGTTAACCTCTGTTAGCCTATCAATGCATAGGGCCTGACTAGCCTTTGGTAACACACTAAACGAATTATCTTTCATTTTTGGCACTTTTTCTGTTTGTGTCGATGGGAAGACATACTGAGAATCCAAATCGCCAACATTTGAAATAATAATTGTTTTGAATTATTTCTTGTCTTATTTAATGAAGGTTGTAATAGAATTGGCCTACATTTGGCTTAAGCTGGATGAGACAGAGACATAATTTTATAGCCATTTGTTAAACAGCTGACAGGGAACATAATTAACCGTTCCGGGAACGAAATTTTTTTGTTCTAACCGGTTCGGGAACGTCTATTTAATGGTGGAACCCAAAACCGGAAACGTTAAAATTCTGTTTCTGTTCGGAACGAACCAATAGGAAAAAAATTCTGGTTCAAAGCCCTGATCAAGATGAGTATTTTTTTCGATTATTGTGACCATAATCCAGAGTTGTGCTAAAGAACATAGAATTGTGCTAAGAGACTTTAAAAGTTGTGCTAAAAGACTTTGAATTTGTGCTAAAAAAACTTCTAAATAACCGGATAACTAATAAACAATTGCTAAACTTTGTGTTTAATATTCCAAACGGCAGTAAACCCACGAGCCGTTACTGGGATTTGAGTAGGTGTGCAGATTTTGGGAGAGATATTGTACTCACTGAAAGAAAGTTGGAAAAGTTGGGTTTGGTGGTGAGAACCTGCAGGATGTTGCCAGTGCAAGAGTATCCATCACCAATGTAGCCGATCTTACACTCACACTTTACATCTGAAACACACAAACGTGTAGTTAGGAGTAAAAGGGGATACACTATCTCGAAACCTGATTCCCAAGGTCTGGCTTCAGAAAACCCATGACCAAGACTAATCCCAGAAAACCTAAGCCTTATCCCCAAGGGGAATTTTAAGCTTTTATTCATCACATGTACATTAGAGAACAGGGAAATTCTCTCTCTGCATTTAATCTACCTGGCAATGTGGATGCGCACACACACACCTAGAGCAGTGGGCAGCTGTGTTGTAGCACCCAGGGAGCATTTGAGGGTTAGCTGCCTTGCTCAAGGGCACGTCAGTCATTCCTGCTAGTCCAGGGAATTGAACCAGTGGCCTTTTAGTCCCAAAGCTGCTTCTCTAACCTTTAGACCATGGCTTCCCCATGGTCTCCCTTAATTCCATGGGGCCTAATTCTAGAAGAAAAACTAGGAACACAATGAATAAGATCTAATCCCGAAAACTCCTGGAGTTCTAAACCTAGGAAGTTTAAATGCCTAATATCCTATGATTAATCCCAGATTTCTCATGGCTTGCTACCAGAGCCTCAAAATTTAATCCCAGATGCCTCCATGCTCAAATTTTCCCCACACCATAATCCTGGAAACCCAATGAACATGCCCTAATCCTAGTCTTTAGTGTAGAGTCATGTAACAAGTTAAGGTCTGAGCCGAGTCCCCATTCCTGCTATGGATTATTAGCTCATCTGTCTGACAGGCGATGGAGTTTATGCCATCATGTGTTGTCCGGCATCTGTTGTCCATCCGGCATCGTCCACATTTCATGAAAATCACTTCTTCTCTTTCAGTTCTTCACCGATTTTTATTCTTTTTGGCAGGAAGGTACCGTAGATCTGCCTGGGGTGCATATAGCTTCTACCCAAATGTGTATAATTGCAATTAATAATGAAGATATGGAATAATTAATCAATCCCTAACAAGCAGTTTCCACACAAATTACTTCTCCTCCCTCAATTTTTCACTGATTTTGATTCTGGCATGAAGGTAGGGGTACCTAGGGTGCATATAACTTCTACCCAGATTTGCTTAATTACAATTATTAATGAAGTTATGGACTAATTAAGCCTTAATGAGCAGACCAACAAAAATAGCTGCTTCTCAGTCAATTCCTCACCGTTTCTGATTCTTTCTGGCAAATAGGTCGGTATTTCTAGGGTGTACACTACCGTTCAAAAGTTTGGGGTCACCCAGACAATTTTGTGTTTTCCATGAAAAGTCACACTTTTATTTACCACCATAAGTTGTAAAATGAATAGAAAATATAGTCAAGACATTTTTTCTGGACATTTTGAGCATTTAATCGACCCCACAAATGTGATGCTCCAGAAACTCAATCTGCTCAAAGGAAGGTCAGTTTTATAGCTTCTCTAAAGAGCTAAACTGTTTTCAGCTGTGCTAACATGATTGTACAAGGGTTTTCTAATCATCCATTAGCCTTCTGAGGCAATGAGCAAACACATTGTACCATTAGAACACTGGAGTGATAGTTGCTGGAAATGGGCCTCTATACACCTATGGAGATATTGCACCAAAAACCAGACATTTGCAGCTAGAATAGTCATTTACCACATTAGCAATGTATAGAGTGTATTTCTGATTAGTTTAAAGTGATCTTCATTGAAAAGAACAGTGCTTTTCTTTCAAAAATAAGGACATTTCAAAGTGACCCCAAACTTTTGAACGGTAGTGTATATTGCTTCTATATATAACTTGTATACAGTGTATAGAGCTTGCAACATTTATTGTGCAAGGTGGCCCACTTTAGATCATTCCTTCTGGACTAGACGGCGCCGGAATGAGCTATGCCATCATTGATGGTCTCGCTGAAATTAATGCCATCCAAAAACATAGTACATACTGGTTTAAAGATGTTATACATTGAAATTAGGGTGTATTGTATTGAGAAATTTATTTTATGTCCAATAAAGCCACATGAACATACCTTTTACCCGGTAACAGAATGTGTCCCAGGTCTTACTGAGATCTGTCTGATTACCATAGTCCACTATGCCCACATGACCAAATCCACACTGAGGGTTGGAGTAGGTCATGGGGTAAGCTACCCGTTTTTGTGCAAGCCACCCAGCTGAACACATGGAATATCCAGCCTGCAGAACGCACAAACAGGATCCCACACCTCAATGCATAGTAAACTTTATGCCATGTCATAAATGTGTTTGCATGCATTTGTACTGTACATACCTGCTGTGCATATGAGAGCTGTATATAAGTAGCAATGCTGCCTCCTGCCTGCTTACAGGCATTTTGAGCCTCTGTGTAATTCAACTTGTATCTCCCCAGTGGAGAACGGTAGTGGAAGATACCAACAGTTTTATCTGAAATAAAACAGCCCAAGACTAGCTTTTAGAAATATCCCTCTGAATATAAAAATGTTTTAATAGTGTAGTGCAGGGGTCTGCCAACTTTGAAGGAGGTTTTCACGTCTGTTTGTTTGTTTGTCTTTTCCCAAGATAACTCAAAAAGTAGCAAACTGATTTTAATGGAATTTGGGGGAAAGGTGGGCCATGGACCAAGGAACAAATGATTATATTTTGATGCAAATCGGGATATGTATGTGAATCCAGGATCCAGATATGTATGCAGATCCAGGATTTTTTTTGTCTGTTCCCAATGCAACTCAAAAAGTAATGAACTAATTTGATGAAATTTGGAGGAAAGGTGGGTCATGGGCCAAGGAACAATTTATTAGCAGGCATATCAGATGCTTGCTGGCTGTGCTGTGAAAATTGTCCATGCAGACGCTCATTTAAGTTTCAAAATTTGTCATTGCTTAACTCTTGAATATTTTCTATTGTGAATGCCATCATTAAAAAGCTTATCATTTCTGCTTTCCAAGAAATGTATCTGGTTAAGATCTGTTCAGTACTTTGGGAGTAACAGTACGTTGAAGTTGGTACAATAGAGTAAAAACTCTGCTTGCGGGACGTTGGGAAACTACCGGTGCTTTTGAGTCACAGGAAAGCTCTCTCTCTCCTGATTAGTTTCTGACTGGATTACTCATGAATATAAATCAGATAACTTTTATAGGGATGTTCTCTCGCTCTCACTGTTTCTGATGAAGGATTCAACAAAATTTTCCGTTTGCTAGTTTTGATGTTATGCTTCACGGGAGACTTTGAAGTGCATTTTCCTAGCTTTACCTACTTATTTTTTTCAAATCAGACTGATTCATGTAAATAAATAACTATTTTAGAAATATAACTGGAGTTGTTTTGATGAAAAATATTGAGATCTTAGTGGTTGGAATAAGGTTTTAAAAAAACCAGAAGTCAGAAACATGAGTGTCAATTTCAATTCAATTAATGTGAATTGTTTATTGGATGTGGCTCACGCAGTGTTTTCGAGGTTAGCCTTGAAAGCTTTGAATATTAACTGAAATAATCATTTATATTCTTTCATATAAACACTAGTAGGCCCTACGTAGAAATACAAAGGCCTACAGAGCACAAAGAGGGTATTAGAAATATTTTATTACTTTTTTATTTTTGATATAGAGTGGTAGATGTGAATGACATTCAATGCTTATTTATGCATATCTTATACTTGTATTTGTAATTTGTAATTGTAATTAACAGTGATTTCTACTTCTTTGTGATGTATAAATGAGAGTTAAGATCAGCTTTATATTGCACAAATAAAGCCATTTGGTGAAACTTTGAAGAAGAGAACATACCAATTTAACGTTTTTACCTAATTAGAATAATTAATACTAATTAAATACCAATTTGCATAATTAGTGTTTATTAATTTTTTAAACTTTGTATTCAGTATACAACCATCTATGTGCCCGCCAATTTCCATGTAAATATCTTGAAAAATAGAAAAGTTATGAAGAAAAAACATTTGAGCTCACTGGTTAATGAGGCCCATTTTGGACCATGTGATCCTCATACAGAATATTACAGCAGATTTCTAAAAATTAAACCGTTTCTTCAATCTTTGATTTGTAATATCTCAAGAATGGATAAACATATTTTAATTCTGTCAAAAGTATGATGTTCAGCATTCAATTCTAAATTCAGTGAGAGCAGTTTCAAGCAACTTGGATTGAATTTGAATTTTCACCTGATGTGCTTATTACGAGATTTCGATGCAAATCCAAATATGTGGCTTGTCGGAGGTATGCACTCTATCGATTGCCCTTCTATTTTTTAGCGAAATTGCCATTTTTGGTCGTTATGCTGAGAGGGTATATAACATTAAATAGATAAATAGTGAAAGAACCCACCCTCGTAATGCAGGTCAGTGCACTGTGCGTCTAAATGACATTGGCCGTTATCCAACATACAGCGGTTCACTGGATTCACCTTCAGTTCACATGTCAGCCCATCTCCAATGTAGTTAGTTTTACACTCACATTTTCTTTTCCCCTGGAGTTAAAAAAAAAAAATCCAGAGATAAAGCTGAATTCTTACACCTAGGAGTAAATAGCATTGGCCACACAGTAAAGTGATTTGCTCCAGTAGTGCATGTGTTACAACTTCAGTAGTATTTACTTGATCTTAGTATCTCTATTATATCATGTAATTAAAACCATGCACTAGCAAACTAGTTACACTTAGGCTGTTATACTGCACAAACCATTAGCCAAAGTTAGAAACACACTATCTAACTATTGTGTAGACCAGTGGGCACCAACAACTAGCTAACATTAAACTGAATACAGTATATATAATGTTGTGTAAATCAGTAGTTCGAATGTGTTAGTCCTAATTGGTGATTTCTATCCTCGAGTAGATGAATCATACAGTTCTTAAAACATGTGAAAGATTCTATGAAATATTCTGTATATAACATGATACTCGTGTATATAAAAAGCACATTGCAGGCCTAAAATAGACCTCCTCAGCTCCATTGGAGTGCTGTGGTCACATGGTTTGAAATGGGTAAACAAACACCTGGGCCAGTCTCAGAAAATGTGACTAATTCAGTTGTAAACATGAAGTTGATTTTTTTTCTTTAAAAGCATTAATTTTGGTCCTCTGTTATACATTTATTTTAAGAAAGAATTTAACAGAGCAGTAAATAAAAAATTATTGAGACAACTTGTCTGCATTTGCAAAAAAAAAAATTAGCCTAAATATACCAAAATGTCATTACTGCCATGTGTCTAAATGAGGATTAGTGAAATTTGAATGAAAATAATTCCTTTGCTTTTAATTTTAGTTTCACGTTTCTTTCTGAAATATTACCTCCATACATTCACTTTTTATTGTGGAAAATATCATGATCTTTGCTTCAACGGTTTTTGGTGTATAGTCTAAAATATATGCGCAAGAATGTGGACTTTCTCAATGTCTTTACCGTTACCCAAATGGTAAAATCATGCTGTAACTCAGGGCTTTGACAATAGAGGTGCAGCTACAGTACATGAGGAAGGAGGACCAGGATGTTGTGCAGCCATTTTGGAAAAAAAAAAAATCACTGGTGCATGAATGTTGGAATCCAGGATACTGATCAGGTAAATATGAAATTTCGAGATGTCAGGGAAATTAATTGTCTTTGCCATTACCCCCAAATGATAAAGATAATGATGCTGCATGTAGAAAAAGTTTAGTTAGCCAAGTAGCAAGTTAAGATGGGATAATACATGCATAATTTTTTTTTCTGCACTCAGTGACCCAAAAATGCCATGAGATGTCTTTACCGTTACCCACTGTCGTCTTTACTGTTACTCTATAGGGTAAGGGTAAAGACAACAACTGGGCATTATTTTTTCATAATAATGATACTGTATCTCGTTTTCTGAACTCATGAAATATGCTTTTTTGTCTATTAAATATATTTACACGGATCGTAACTAAAATGAGTGTATACAACATTTTTTAAAAACGTCTTTACTGTTACTAGTCACATTTTCTGAGAATGTCCCACCTACACACCTCATGTGTTTGTATGGATTATCTATATTCATGAACTACAAAGTCTGAGATATCGCTCAAAACAGTACATTATTGCACAGCTTATGGCTGCAGTAACAATTCAGCTGATAGTAGTCTGTCATTTCATTCTTTTCTGAGCAACAAAAGACTTCAGGAGGTAAGAAATTATTAAATTTACAAATGAATTCTCATTGTTTGGTAGTTGTGTGAGCTGTAGCACTGAAACCTTACTTTATTACACTTTGAAAGATATGTGATAGTAATTGTGGACACTTTTGTCATTTTATTGAGTTTTTTTTCATCCAAATTGTGTCACTGGCCACACTAGTAGAGTTATTTGCGACGGCCATTTTGGATTTGTGTACCCATTTCAGTTCACGTGATCTTGAGTCTGAGGAGGCCCATTAAAGAAAAGTCTGCTCACAGGTCCAGTCATGGTACATATGGCATGCTCATTGCAGCCTCCGTTGTCTTGTTCAACACACAGGTCCACCGGTGAACAGACATATCCATCTCCTGAAAAGTCTTTCAGACATGTGCAGTTCACTTTCTCTCCTTTCTGGGTGCATTTGGCATTTTTTGAGCAGCCACCATTCCATAACTGGCACATATCCGTTACTGGAGGGGAGAGGAAATGTGGGATGTGTTGATTAACAGTAACGTATCCATAAAGATCAAGCTTTGTTTTTGGTTTCTAAATTTGTGTTTTGTATGTAGTTGAGTGAGGAGAACCAGTCCAAAGCAAAGGTGATACCTGTACAGGTGATTCCGTCTCCCTCGTAGAACGGCTTACACACACAGGTGTTGTTCTCGGTACACACTGCCTTGTTGTGGCATGCAGGTAAACATATAGGTCCATCAGCTACAGCAATAGAAATAAAGCAAGCACTTGAGTATCAAAGTTGAAGAGTTTACCTCACACACGGTATTTATACACAAAGTAAATGTCAGAGTTTTCTCAGGCTGCCAAGCATGTACAATAATTACATGCCTAATTTATGTTCACATTGTGGACCAGTCCAGCCTTCATCACAGAAACAGGAGCCCGTTCCGTCTGGACCCTCATTACATGTTCCATGCTCTGTGCAGTTACAGGCTATGAGGAGAGAAAAAAATATATATTTATATAGCTGGATTACTTTCCTCCCTGATCAGAATTATTCTACATCAAGTGAGTCCTCCTGAACATCTCTAAATGCGTAATGCAAAAGTTTGTACTCCCATGGTATCTGAGGAACTAATGCAAACTATAGCTTTAGAAGTTATTTAAAAAATATTTAACTATTTTTACTTTTGAAAATGAAGATACATCTGTGAAACTTATTTAAACAATCAAGGCAAACATTCATTTATCTTCATTAAGCACTTTTTCCTGGTCAGAGTCACTGTGGATCTGGAGTCTATCAGAGGACCACTGGGTATAAGGCAGGAATACCAGGTGATAACAAGACACCATGCACAAACCTCTACACACTCTTTCACACCTAGGGGCAATTTCAAGTACGGTAGCCAGTCCATCTACCTGCATGTTTTTGGGAGGTGGGTATAAACTGGAGAACCCAGGGGACATGGATATCTGGAGAACATGCAAAACTCCATACAGAAAGGCCCCCATTTGTCACTGGGCTTAAACCCAGAGCCTTCTTGCTGTGTGGCAACAGTACTAACCACTACACTACCGTCCATCCATCTATCCATCCATACATTATCTGTAACCGCTTATCCTGTGCAGGGTCGCAGGCAAGCTGGAGCCTGTCCCAGCTGACTATGGGCGAGAAGTGGGGATAGACGGGGTACACCCTGGACAAGTCACCAGATCATCGCAGGGCTGACACATAGAGACAAACAACCATTCACACTCACATTCACACCTATGGTCCATTTAGAGCCACCAATTAACCTAACCTGCATGTCTTTGGACTGTGGGGGAAACCGGAGCACCCAGAAGAAACCCACGCAGACATGAGGAGAACATACAAACTCCACACAGAAAGGCCCCCATCGGCTACTAGGCTCAAACCCAGAACCTTGTTGCTGTGAGGCAACAGTGCTAACCACTACACCACCATGTCGTCCAATATTTATATAATCAAGACAAACATTCATGTATCTTCATTAAGCACTTTTTCCTGGTCAGAGTCACTGTGGATCTGGAGTCTATCAGGGACTACTGGGCACAAGGCAGGAATACCAGGTGATAACAAGACACCATGCACAAACATCTACACACTCTTTCACACCTAGGGGCAATTTAGAGTAGCCAGTCCATCTACCTGCATGTTTTTAAACCAGAGAACCCAGACGACATGGATATATGGAGAACATGCTGAGCTCAGGACCCTGGAGCTTTGGGGTGGTAAAGCTACCCACTACACCAAAGCTCCAAAATGATGTTTCTTTTCAGTTTGTCATTAGTGTATACATTTTTGTAGTCAGCTATATGATTTACAAATGCTGTGTCCTTGGAAATGTTTGAAAACACACCTTTGCAGTCTGGTCCAAAGTGGCCTTCAGTGCACAGTTCACAAGCCACGCCCTGAAACCCTGCATCACATGTGCAGGTGCCATTTCCTAAATGATCGTCATCACACTGCCCATGGTTACTGCATGGAGATTTAGGTCCTCCAGGACAGGCTGGAGAAAAGGTTTAACTATCTTAATATCACTAAAGTTATTATGATTGCAAGTGTTATCATGTGAAATGGCTTATAATAGCCTGTTTCATTGTTGTATAGCTTACCGAGACAGTCCCTGCCGTAGTAGCCTGGGCAGCACTTGGGTTTCCATATGACCACGGAGCACACAGACTGGCATCCCGAGTTCACAGACAAGAAGGCCCTTGGCAAGTCACATTTCTGTGTATGCTTTATTGAAATCAGATTTTCCTTAATGGCCAGTAAAATGATGCTAACTCAAAGGACTAGCATATTAGTCAAAAGTTTAGATACTTATTCTAACTGTGTACATCTTCAATTCAATTCAGTTTCGTCTGTAGTGTGCTTTTAACAATAGACAGAAAATACAAATGTAGATGCTATTCCCGAATGAGCAAAAGAAGACAGTGGCAAGGAAAAACTCCTTGAGATTCTCCTTGAGTCACTTACGGTACAGACCTCCCTGAAAGTTACTCTTTTTTGGTAATATTAATGAGATTTTTTTTTTGCCAAAAGTTGCTATGATTGTTTTTGATTGAAGACTTAGTATAAGTAATATTCAACTATATTAGTGACATATTTATGGAATAAGAATAAAACAACCAGTTGATGTTCACCAAGTGTCTGCTTTATTTTCAGCTTCAGCCATTCAATTACAATACATGACTATCCAGATCTAACTCGGGGACCGGCACGGATTACATGCATGGCGCGTAAGCGCCTTTTAACCTGGATGGCACTTTACTGCAAACACAGCATAAGGAAGGAGGTAAACCGGACTAACATGATCAGTGACGATCTCCACACAGAATGACTCGGGCAGCTATGCACTGGGTGCTTACGTGGACGGGGAGTGGCGTATGTCCAAACGTAGAACATTCGCATGGTGGTGTGCTGTCACCACCGCGTCAGGATAACAAGAAAATTAAAGAAAAGACCACATTTTCGAGACTGACAAGTCTTTTTATTAGTGTAGCGGCAACTTTTACAGGCGTGTCGGCAATATTGTGGGCGTAGCGGTAAGGAAACTTTGTGTGTCGACCAGATACACTGAAAAGGCAGAGTTATAACCCTACTTCCACCCTGTGTAATTTGTACTGTACACCTGTCAAGAAGTATATTTTGCTTTTCTTATTGAGATATTCACATATTTCTAAAACCCCTGTAGACTCCAGTATGGATGGGATGGTACACTGTCAGAAATAGAGGTACAGTAGGAGTCAATTTCTGTCCCTCAAGGTACAATCTACACTAATGCCGCTTTTCCACTACAAACGCGGCTGAGTCGGGCTGAGCCGTGCCGTGCTGAGTCGGGCTGAGCGGGGCTGTTGGAGTTGCATTTCGACTACAACCGCGCTGAACCGTGCTGGCTGGAAGTGGGTGGACACATTGGGTGGAGTTAGCGAAAGTGGGTGGACGTCACGTGATGTCGTTAAGCAGCGCAAACAGTGACATCAGTGAGCTTTTAAGCGGTAGTCTCACGACCCGAATAGTAAACAATAAACATGGGGGACATGGAGTCATTAGTGTTGCTGGTCTTGGTGCTGTGGCTTGTTGTCACCGACAACGCGGACAGATACTGGCAAGAGCGTATAGATGAGGCGAGGCGCATAAGGCTTCAGAAATTCTCGTAATTCGTAATTCTTCTTCTTCCGGGTTTGCGGTGTTTACAGATCCCAGCGCGCTCGCGGGGCGTGTGTGGGCATGTGAGGACACTCCTCCTCACCAATCAGTGCACAGGGGAGTGTCTGCTCACGCCCCCAGCCTCACTCGGCACGGCTTGGCTCACTTCAGCCCCACTCCAAAACGGTGCGAGTTTTAGGGGCTAAGCAGGGCTGAAGCGAGCTGAGTCGTGCTGGTTTTTGGTAGTCGAAACGCGAGCCGTGTCGGGCTGAAGTGAGCTGAAAAAGGGTAGTGGAAAAGGGCCATAATATACCCCCTAGGGCTCATTATTGGACCTCAAGCTAACTTAACTTTTTAGGGCCAAAAAGGTACATATATGTTCCCAAGCAGTGTATAAAGGGTACAAATAAGTACCTGAGAGGGTACTGCCCCAGTGACGAGCTGTTGTACCCCTAAAGGTATAGCAATGTACTTTATTTTCTGAGAGTGTAGAAGCATTAATTAAGTGGTACTAATCTAAATACCACTGTGATGGAGTGCCTGTCACTACAGTTGAGTACCGTATGTGCTCTGACTGCCATACCAATGAGCTTGGCTCTTTGTTTGTGGTCAGGATGCAGGTTTGGCACCCTGTAGACCTGGGTTCAAGGCAGGATAAGGTGACTGTTCTCTCACTTTGCTACAGATCGTGCTAGAAGTGGGATGGCTTGCTGGGAGGCCATCGGAGGTGTGCCCTGTGTGTGAGCCATATGAGGGACCCCCAGGAGAGGCGGCCTACTGTGTGAGGGACCCCTGAGATGGGTGAAGCACGAGTGTGTGGGGTACCCTGGTATGGGAGAAGTACGGCTGGGGGATGTGTGAGGGATGCCTGTTTGTGTGAAGCACATGGGTGCGCCTCCCAAAGGGGAGGGCAGTGCGACAGAGTGCCCATCACTACAGTTGAGTATGTGCTCTGACTGCCATACCAATGAGCCTGGCTCTTTGGTTGTGGTCAGGGTGCAGGTTTGGCACCCTGTAGACCTGGGTTCAAGGCAGGATAAGGTGAGCTGTTCTCTTGCTTCGCTGCAACCGTGAGCTGGCCTAGTGGTTAGCGTGTCTGCCTCTCGACTGGGAGATCACAAGTTCTACTCGCAGTTGGGTCATACAAGAGCTGGTTAGTACTGGGACAGGAGACTGCCTGGGAAGACCTGGCATGGGAAGGAGGAGACTAATCTAAATACCCAAATGCAGTGAGGGAAATAGTGTGATTATCAAAAACAGAAGTAACCTTCATATTTGTAGACTGTGCATTTAAGAGGGACTATAAAATGCAGAGTGCCCATCACTACAGCAATGGACCGCAAATGCCTGCAGAGGGTGGTGAAGACTGCTGAGAGGATCACCAAAACTCCACTGCCCTCTCTGCAGAGCATCTACCAATGCAGAGTCCACAGGAGAGCTGCCTCCATCCTCAAAGACACCCCCCCACGGACTGTTTGCAATCCTGCCCTCAGGCCGGAGGTACAGAAGTGTGAAAAGTAAGACTGTCAGACTAAAGAACTCTTTCTTTCCCACCGCTATCAGACTCCTGAACAGCTGACAGGAGTCTATAACCATGGACTACCTCCCTGTAAACTGTCCTTGACTGTTTACATCTGTTTACATTTGTGTGCACCTTACTGCCCTTTTTGCTGCTGTTCCTTGACTGTTCACATCTGGTTACATTGTTTGCACATTCGCACATTACTGCCCTTCTGCTGTTACGTCTGATCATTGCCTTATTTTTGTAATATACTACCTATTTTGCACTACATTTACCTATTTTGTACTACACTGGGTGTTTTCGTTGCTTTTGCTTTTCTTTTTGCACTATATTGCCTTACTTTGTATTACTACTTCCGCCTATTTATTTATTTGTAATTGGCATTCATGGTGCACAGCAAACTAAGAATGTCACTGTGCAAGTGGACATGTCCTTACTGTGTGTATGACAATAAACACTTTGAACTTGAACTAAAAGTAATGAAATAATGTCCACACAAGTGAACTAAACCAGTAGAATGAAATCATACCTTTGGTTTGGTTACTGCAGGGCAATCAGGATATCTGAAAGAACAACTTCTGCAGTTCATCTGACAGCAACAAAAAAAGGTAGAACAAATTCAATTGCTGATCAATTGTTATTCATAGCTTAGTAAGTTAAAAACAGTAACTGTACTCTGTAATGCAGATGTATTCAAAGCTTTCCTCACGAGACTCACTTTCTGGTTTTTGAGAATTTGTGTTAGGCCCACAACACAATTTCAACACTATTTCAACTTAGGCTACATCCACACGACAACGGCAACGAGATGTTATTTAAAAATATATCGCGTCCAAATGGGCAACGATCAGTAAAATATCAGGTCCATATGGCAACGCAACGCTTGCTGAAAACGATGCAATACACATGCCACACCTCTAGGGGCGCTGTAAGACGGTCCCTTCGGAGACACCAGAACAATAGAAGAAGTAAGGACGCATGCGCATAAACTATTGTGCGCGAGACTTCATATTAGCCACAAAGTCAGGAAAATCTGTTTGTAAAATTACATTATAATGACCAAATACAATGAAAAGTATTTTTCCAGTCTCACCTGTGAAAGGTAATCCCATGTGATCTCGTTTGGACGGCAAACCTGTTGGTACAGTTAAACGCAGCTAATCTTTATTCTCCGCTTTGACCTATCCAATATGGCGGCGAGGATGACGTAGGATTCTACGCGGAAGGCGGCGTCTTTAATGGTCCGGAATAAATTGAATGCTACACGTTGATGGATTAATTTGTTGTTTCTCACCTGTGAAAGGTAATCCCATGTGATCTCGTTTGGACGGTAAACCTGTTGGTACAGTTAAACGCAGCACATGAATCTTTATTCTCCGCTTTGACCTATCCAATATGGCGGCGAGGATGACGTATGATTCTACGCAGAAGGCGGCGTCTTTAATGGTCCGGAATAAATTGAATGCTACACGTTGATGGATTAATTTGCTCCTCTACGCCCTTTTTGAGGAATGTATTGTCGGACTTAAACCAACATCTGAAGAGGTGAGATCGCTCCTTTTTTTCCCTATTTTTGCTGGCGGGATTGACTCTGCCCTAAGGGCAGAGTCTCTCTCTCTCTCTCACTTTGCACCATTACACAATAAATATTCACAGTGAAAATATTTTGTAAGCGCGTTTCATGAACCAAGTTATAGGATTTGTTGACAACTCGCATCGAGTTCGTTACACTTCTACCCGGCATGAAGCACTCACAGTCATGTGGTTGTGACATCATTGTAAACAAATCCGTTCTACTCATCCAGACGACTTCACAACGGCAACGTTGCCAGATCTTTCCACTCTGGAACCCGTTCTCAAAAAGATTGCGTTTTGGGCACCCAAAACGCCGGTGCCGTGTGGACGCCAGGCCTAAACGATAAGCAATTGTATCGGAGTCACCTGAATCCATTGCCGTGTGGACGGGGCCTTAGTTTAAGAGAAAATTTTCTCCTTTTTGTCTTCTTTGTAAAAGTTCAGTAGCATCCCTAATAAATAAATGTAGCTACTTCACTCGGCGAATTAACAGATTTAAGATATTTTTAAAGTATCCTCAAAGTTTACGAAATGCTAAATTTCAGTGTATTTACTTATAGCTTTAAGAATTCTTATAGTTTTTAATAATAAAAGCTAGCGATATCATAAACTGACGTTTCAACGTCACTGACATCATCATCATCATAGTAAAATAAACAGTGTTTAAGTAAGTGCTTAAGAGTCAGTTCAAGTTTTTATAAAGTTCCAAGAGAGTGCATCAGGTAAAAACCTTAGCACATACAGAATCAGATTAGATGTTTAATTTTGACTTTTTTGCTTGGATGAGCAACATCTCATGAATCAAACAGTCCAGCTTCCCAGTGCATTTTTGTAGAATAATACATGCTAAGGTTTTTACTTGATGCACTCTCTTGGGACTTTATAACAAGAGTGCTCTGAGAGCACAATATTCACTGCTGACAACTAGGCTATAACTCTGGTAAAATGTGACCGAATTGAATGAAATTGCAATCTGTGTATTACTGACATATAACAAAGAATCCTGCCAAGTTTCATGAAATTCCAAAAATTGTGAGAGGAGTTGATTTCAGAATGCGAGTACCCTTCCCGGGATGGACGGACGGACATCGCCACGACATAATCCCCCTTCGGGCCTTTCAGTCAGCAGGGGATAATAAAAATTGTGAGGGAAGTTGATTTCAGAAACCAAGCAAACCTTGATGAAATTGTCAAAGTATAAGTTTGTTAATAATCAAGGGCATAACTCTGGTAAAATTTGCCCAAATTAAATGAAATTTCAGTATGTGTACAAGTGTCATATAACAAAGCCTTTTGCCAAGTTTGGTGAAATTCCTCCACAAATTGTAAGAGGAGTTGATTTCAGAAGAACGTACACCCTCATGAAATTGTCAAAGTACAAGTTATTTAATCAAGGGTTAAAACTCTGGTCAAATTTCCACAAACAAAATTAAATTGCAATATGTGTATTACCGTCATACAACAAGGCCTTTTGCCAAGCTTCGAGAAATTCGTCCAAAAATTGTGAGGAGTTGATGTTAGAAGGCAAGCACACCTTCACGAAACTGTGAAAGTACAAGGTTGTTAATCAAGGGCTGTAACTCTGGTAAAATGTGACCGAATTTATTTAAATAACAATACGTGTACTATTGACATATGACAATACCTCGTCAAGTTTGGTGAAATTCCTCCAAAAATTGAGAGAGGAGTTGATTTCAGAAGGAAAAGACACTCTTATGAAATTGTCAAATTATAATTTTGTTAATCAAGGGCTGTAACTCTGGTAAAATGTGACCCAATTGAACGAAATGACAATATGCATATTACCTACATATAACAAAGAATCCTGCCAAGTTTCGTGACAATCCTCCAAAAATTGTGAGAGGAGTTGATTTTAGAAGGTGAGCACCCTTCCCAGGACGGACGGACGGAAGGAAATCACCTTTTGGCCAGCGGGGGATAAAAACTTGAATTGACTGTTAATCACTTACTTAAACACTGTTTATTTGACTCTGATGATGCCAGTGACGTTGAAACGTCAGTTTATGATATCGCTAGCTTTTATTATTAAATGTGTAACAAAAGTTGCGTTAATTAAAATTCTTACAGTATAACTTTGTCACTTTCCATGACTTCTTAAAGATAACAAAATGCTGTTAAAAAGAATGTTTAAGATGTCACTTAAAGTTACTAAATTTAACATTTAAATGTACGTAAAGTCACTACTACTTTTAAGAATACCAATAAAGGGTCTTATAGTTACTAGTAATATTTAATAAATTTAAAAAGTTCAATAAAGGTCCTTAAATTTTCTATTAAATTAAATGACTGGTCTTAAAGGTAACTTAAATACACTACTAAATTTAAGATTACTTTAATTTTTAGATTAAATGCAATTAAATTCACATTTTCACCTCATGCCTGAGGTTGACTGTATATGTGTGTAATTTTAGCAAAGGCGAAGATATTAAAAATATTTTTATATTTGATTTTATTTCAAATTAAAGAACTTGAAATATCCTCTGTTTAAGAGACAGATAATGAATGCACCGCACCTTTTGTGCGTGAAAGTCAAGTTAAGAGATACTGTACAAGACATGTGAGATGGGGAAAGGGGGCGGGGTTTCCAGAGGCGGAGTGACATAAAGCTCTTGCACAACTGCCAATCATTTCAGATCCATACAATGATTGGCTTACCTGGCAATCAACTGAGACAAAATAAAGAAAACTGCTTTTTTTTGCCATATTTTTTTTTTTTTTGCATTCTAGCCTTCTCCGATGTAAAAACATGGCGCACCTACACAAAATATGTAAAAGTTCACTCCTCATTTGTACCCTTTCTTATTGCACCCCTGCAATTCCCGACAGTTTGAATACCTCTGAATATATTTTATTTTGCACTCAACAATGCTGAACAAATCTCCATGTCAGTACCATGCCATAGTTTAGTACCATGAGACACTTACAGTAATGTCTACAACATCCTGCATGTCACAGCGTCCTCCCAGGCTGGGTGGTGTTAGCAAACAGTCAATACCATAGACAATGCCTTCGTTGAAATTCAGATGCCTCTTTACAATTCGACAACTTTGATCATTGATATACAGTTCTCCCTGGAAGAATAGCAGAAAACAAGAACATTATCCAGGGTAAACATGAAGAACTCTGAAACCTGACATCACAACACAACTTTTAGAAAGTAATCGATACACTTTTCCTCCCAGCAACTGCTTTCTGGCAATTATAAATAATTAATTATTTATATAATTAAGAATGGATTAAATAAATAATTATGCTAATTGCACTCAATTTAATTAATAACAAATTAAAGCTAGACTGCCTTTCAGATTTTTCAAGTGTGGGTCATAAAAAGAATTTTCCCCGACACCTAATTATTTTTGTTTAGTGGATCGAAAGCTACTGAATTCGAATCACAGACTTCCAATTGTATGATTATTATTTTTAAAATAAAACAATTAATGAATTTAGGGCCACATGGCCCTAAATTCTCTGCTATTTTTTCCTGCTTCACCATGACCCAATTCAAGATACTACGTCATGCATCACCTAGTGGGCTTTCCCTGTTCACACAAGGCATTGTGGGATACAAATTTGTAGCAGGAGAGAAAAATGGCGGACGTGAGTGTGTGAATGAAATGTGAAAGGCCGACTACAGTAACAGAAAGCGAGAAGAAAAGACGTTATGTTATATGGGAAGGAAAGGAAACGCAGGACCAAGCTAATAAATATCGGTGCTCAGCGGGCACCTCGGTGTGATCAGCTGTTCGTTTAGTGACAGAATGATGGAACTGTTGGTGCATGGTGAAAGGTAAACCTGTAGATGGCAGTAATGCAACACTGTGGATGCCAGCTGCCGTAAAACCCAAAAGAAGAAGAAGAAGAAGAAGAAGACGGTAAACCTGCGCATGCGCACACGGACTTCCTCTGTCTGCTTGACTGCGTGAAGCGAGCAATTTCATGCACATTATTGGCTCAGGAATCTCTTCAAATTAAATAACTTCCCAGCCACAGAATGACCTGATATTTTGTAAGATATTACAGAAATAAACATGTTTATTTTTTTCCCAAAAAAATCCTGCAAATCCTGCGCTCTGATTGGCTGGCGAGTGGGTCCGTATCCTACAGTACGGACCCCGGTTACAGACCTCTGGCGACTCGCTCGTTCACAACAACAAACATAGTAGCATTTTTTGTCAACATTTATTTTTTTAATAAGATTTATTTATAAGATTATCAAAAATCTTATAAATTTTTGCCAGCATTTCTCAGGAGAATAGCATTAATTTTACAGCATGGATAGTGATAATGACAGTGTTCACAGCGAAAGCGAGTTTTACTACTCTGAGGAAGAAGAAATAAAAGAAAACATTTCAGGAGAAAGCTAAAACCTGTAATTTGCTAACGCCGAGCAAAGACATGGCTGAATCCTGAATGACTCCTATTTGTATAAATAGGGGACTACATAGGTGGCAAAATGTAGTTTTTTTCCTGCCATGGAAGTGCACTTGTATACCGAGGAGGAAGCAATTTGCATTACAGCCGTGAATGAGGATTCAAAATAGCATTAATTTTACATCATGCATAGCGATAACGACAGTGTTCACAGTGAAAGCAAGTTTTACTACCCTGAGGAAGGCAAAATAAAATAAAACATTTCAGGAGAAAGCTAAAAACCTCTAACTTGCTAACAGTTTGATCTCATTAGTTAATGAGGCCCATTTTGGACCATGTTATCCTAATACATAATATTACGTTAGGTAAAAACTTTAAACCAGTACAATGTCTTCTTCAAAGTTTCACCAAATGGCTTTATTTATGCAATATAAAGGTCATAATACTGTATAACTTTGGTCGAGTAAAAACACCGAGCAAAAACATGGCTGAATCCTGAATGACTCAATTTTGTATAAATGGGGGAGTACATAGGCGGCAAAATGTAGTTTTTTTCCTGCCATGGAAGTGCACTTGTATACCGAGGAGGAAGCCATTTGTATTACAGCCGTGAATGAGGATTCAAAATGGCGGCTTGCTTCGGCTCGGTTTTCCCTTTCGGGTGCTCTCGTTTTCTGTTAGAATTTGGTAAAGAAAAAAATAAATATATTATTTACCAGCTTAAGGTCAGTCCATATGGTGAAATACTGTGACCTCGGCCTTGAATACTGACCTTGGCCCAGAGGGCCTCGCTCAGTACTTTCAAGACCTCGGTCACGGTATTTCACGATACGGACCTCCCAGCTGGTAAATAACATATATCTCACAATGACCAAATTTCAGAGGGAACTAAATTTCACTAATTTTATGAAATCGAAAGGCAATCCAGCTTTAATATCTGCCACCTGAAAACACACCCACACATCAGTCAGTTCAACGATCAATTAAATAAGAAAAAAAAAACACTTGGAGGCATGCTGTTATAGGAAAATAATCAACAATTCTAACAATTCTTATTTCTTAAAAAGAAGAGGATGTGCTTTTTATCTGTTTATAGTTGCATTTATAGTTGTGGAACATCCTTGAAGCAATGTAGTTCCTTTTGCCACTTTCTTAAGTGAGAAACCACAAAGACCATCCCATGGTAGAAAACTAAGTTACAGCTTTACCTCCAATTGTTACAAAGCACTGAAACTGGAGACTCCTTACAAATATGTTATAAATAAACTTCTCTTCACAGAAACCTTCACCGTATCAAAAATTACACACTGTTCATAATCTGGTTGTGTGGACTGTCTGCAATACAAGACGCTACATATAGAGGATATTATATGATTGCGTGAAGATAGGAAGTTTATCTTCGAGTGGTGAATGTATATATCACGAGTGAGCGAAGCGAATGAGTGAAAATATTTTCAACATGAGAAGATAAACTTCATGTCTTCACGCCACTGTGTAATGTTCTTTATATTATATGGACACAGTCACAAAAAAAGCAAGTTAATCAAAAGAATTTTAATTTTGAACCGGTTTGCCATTTTGACAACGTGCATCTAGTCAGTGGAAAACACTGGGAGTGACATCATCGGATTGAAATATCTGGAATTATTATACATACGGGCCATTTTTTCCATGGAATAAAAACGTATTCTATTCCCTTCTAGCGGGTTTATTGATGGCATACAATATTATCATATCGCTTATCCTCCATGTATTATGCCACCCTCCTCAATGGAGAATGAGCATGCAATATTGTTATAATATTGCACGTTGTCAAGACAACACGACGTCACACTTCGGAGCGCATGCGAAGATCCAATGACAAAACTTTTCTTCTGCACATGCGCACAATCATTTCTTTGTCGGCCGGGAAAGAGAGAAGACGGGGTTAATTCAGTGCGCGGTTTAAGCACGAAATAAATAAACTGAAAACTGAAACTAAAGACACGCTGAACACCTGAAAGTCTACCAAAACTTCATTATATATTCTTTATGCATATTTACAAGAGAAAAACATACCAATGGATATTGAAAAACTGGAAAAGAGAGCAATAGTGGAAATATTGTCAAAGTTCTAGTTGGAGGTGAGTATTTAGTTTGATAGCATGCAATATTGTTAGCATATCACTTATCCTACGTGTATTGCATCACTCTACCCGATGGAGAATAAGCGTTAAATATGGTTTACGATATCGCATGGTTGTCAAGACAACATGACATCACACTTCGGAGATGTAAAACTTCTGTGCTGGCTAGCGACTGTGACAATTTGTAAACAAACATGGCCGCCAGGTTTGCTTTGTTAAATACGGAAGATTTTGAGGGAATTTTGAAAGAGAAAGACGCGTTGAACACCTGAAAGGAATGTGTAATAATAATAATAATAATAATAATAATAATAATATTCTTGGCTGGCTTTTTTTGTGGTATATCAGATATATTCCATTCAGCTACTCGTCTTCGACTCGTTCGATATCATGCTAGCTGAATGGAATATATCTGATATATCACTCAACACCAGCCAATATTATGTAAATATGCGACTCAGATCCGCAATGTATTTTGTCTGAAAATTACGAGTTTTTCAACACGAGAAGATAAACTTCATATCTGCAAGCTAACATGTGATGTTCCTTTTATTATATCGACACATTCACAAACAAAAAGTCCCCAAATTTATCAAAAAACAATTCATCGATTTCCTCACGAGTGACATATAGAGATTTATGTCATGGTTTTGGTTCTTCATGTCCCGGATGGAGCTCGTATGAAAAATACAAGTGCTGTACAGTATTTCCCAGTAAAACACTCGTGTCCATATAATATATGTTGTAAATTAGTTTTGTTTTCTTGACTACTTACAATCTGATCTTCTCCGACGCAGCCCACAGTAATATCGGCGCCTTGAAGAGTCTTGAGTGAATCAAAATGCGACACCTCTGCAGAGTGGAACTAAACCAGACACGTGCAACATGATTTTCTTTCCACCAAACACACTTCATGTTTCTTTCTCTACAGCACAGTTGATGATGGCCAATACAAACCTGAATAGGAAATTATTTGAGACCTGGGCAGCACAGAAATGACACTGTCTCACCTTTTTGTCTCGGACAATGTGGTACTCAAGATACTCCACCAGCTGAGCTCGGTTATGCAGGGCGTACAGGAAGTCCTTTTGTGCTTGAGGTAAAGCCGCCATGGTGGAGTCTGTCGGCAGGAACAGAGTGATGGGATGGTGGAGAGGTTCCTGTATTTTCTTTATCACCTCTGTATCCTACAACAAGCCAAGTCACAAAGGTTTTACTGAAACCCTTTTTTTTTTAAATTTAAAACATTTTACTTAGATGACGAATACATATGTCAGAGATGATAATAGCTGCAAGTGTAACAAGATAAACAACAAAAGGAGAAATGTATGTACACACTTCCAACAGTTTGTAGAAAGTCTTGAACCCATGTTGATTTGCTACGTCCTGGAGGGCAGACTGTCGGGAAAGGAAGATGACATAAAGCTAAGGTTATTTACTGATCGAAACAATATGAATATAAACATTTTAGTGCTGTTAGGTGATTTAATCTGTAAAGTAGTACTAAAAACTATATTCTGGGACGGGAATGCCAAAGTTCATCAAAGCTGAGGAGAAACAAAAGCACAGAGTTGAGCACACGGCATGGAAACAGTCCAACAACACCAAAACATGCAGTGACTTGAGTGTAACTGATGCATCAGCTTCAGCTTTGTGGATGCAAAAACAACAACAACAACAACAACAACAACAAAAAACCCTAGATTATCTCATTCTCATCTCATTCTCTCTAGCCGCTTTATCCTTCTACAGGGTCGCAGGCAAGCTGGAGCCTATCCCAGCTGACTACGGGCGAAAGGCGGGGTACACCCTGGACAAGTTGCCAGGTCATCACAGGGCTGACACATAGACACAGACAACCATTCACACTCACATTCACACCTACGGTCAATTTAGAGTCACCAGTTAACCTAACCTGCATGTCTTTGGACTGTGGGGGAAACCGGAGCACCCGGAGGAAACCCACGCGGACACGGGGAGAACATGCAAACTCCACACAGAAAGGCCCTCGCCGGCCACGGGGCTCGAACCCGGACCTTCTTGCTGTGAGGCGACAGCGCTAACCACTACACCACCGTGCCGCCCTAACCCTAGATTAGATTAGATTAATTTATTGCTATAATATCCGATATATGTACAACAAGCAGGGTGGACAAAAAACATGAATAATACAGCTTTTACAAAAAAAAAATTAAGCCAAGATGAGGAAATAAGCACAAATAAAATCACAAAAACATCTCAAGGGCTACAAATATGAACCTATAACATTAGATTTTCATAGGATTTAAGGCGGGCGGCACGGTGGTGTAGTGGTTAGCGCTGTCGCCTCACAGCAAGAAGGTCCGGGTTCGAGCCCCGTAGCCGGCGAGGGCCTTTCTATTCGGAGTTTGCATGTTCTCCCCGTGTCCGCATGGGTTTCCTCTGGGTGCTCCGGTTTCCCCCACAGTCCAAAGACATGCAGGTTAGGTTAACTGGTGACTCTAAATTGACCGTAGGTGTGAATGTGAGTGTGAATGGTTGTCTGTGTCTATGTGTCAGCCCTGTGATGACCTGGCGACTTGTCCAGGGTGTACCCCGCCTTTCGCCCGTAGTCAGCTGGGATAGGCTCCAGCTTGCCTGCGACCCTGTAGAACAGGATAAAGCGGCTAGAGATAATGAGATGAGATGAGGATTTAAGGCTAGACAGCAAGGTATAACCTAGGCCCTACTCAAAAGAAAACACTGGGGTCATGAAAAAGCCAATTAATATCTTTTCATGGAATTCGCACATACTTTGCACACTCTTTATCAGAGTTTTTAAAAAAATCATGAATGATTTTAAGGAAGTATCTGACATTATCAAAGACAAAACGTGCCAGAAAAGAGAGTGAAAATATTTGTTGTGATCTCGCTCATAATAATATTATAATGAGGATAAACTTCAGCCGCTTCTGTACCTAAATGTAAACATTAGCATGCGGTGTTTTTCTAGTTCATTCTCCTTCACGGGCATGAGGCAGCGGGCAATACAGCGTGTGATTCAAGTACCAAAGGGTTAGCTCCACAGGGTACTATTCACCTTTTTAAAGCTAGATGGCCTTTCGATTTGATAAAATCGGTGAAATTTAGTTCCCTCTGAAATTTGGTCATTGTGATATACAGGGGTGCTTGAAAGTTTGTGAACCCTTTAGAATTTTCTATATTTCTGCATAAATATGACCTAAAACATCATCAGATTTTCATACAAGTCCTAAAAGTAGATAAAGAGAACCCAGTTAAACAAATGAGACAAAAATATTATACTTGGTCATTTATTTATTGAGGAAAATGATCCAATATTACATATCTGTGAGTGGCAAAAGTATGTGAACCTCTAGGATGAGCAGTTAATTTGAAGGTGAAATTAGAGTCAGGTGTTTTCAATCAATGGGATGACAATCAGGTGTGAGTGGGCACCCTGTTTTATTTAAAGAACAGGGATCTATCAAAGTCTGATCTTCACAACACATGTTTGTGGAAGTGTATCATGGCACGAACAAAGGAGATTTCTGAGGACCTCAGAAAAAGTGTTGTTGATGCTCATCAGGCTGGAAAAGGTTACAAAACCATCTCTAAAGAGTTTGGACTCCACCAATCCACAGTCAGACAGACTGTGTGCAAATGGAGGAAATTCAAGTCCATTGTTACCCTCCCCAGGAGTGGTCGACCAACAAAGATCACTCCAAGAGCAAGGCGTGTTATAGTCTGCGAGGTCACAAAGGATCCCAGGGTAACTTCTAAACAACTGAAGGCCTCTCTCACATTGGCTGATGTTAATGATCATGAGTCCACCATCAGGAGAACACTGAACAACAATGGTGTGCATGGCAGGGTTGCAAGGAGAAAGCCACTGCTCTCCAAAAAGAACATTGCTGCTCATTTGTAGTTTGCTAAAGATCACATGGACAAGCCAGAAGGCTATTGGAAAAATGTTTTGTGGACGGATGAGACCAAAATAGAACATTTTGGTTTAAATAAGAAGCGTTATGTTTGGAGAAAGGAAAACACTGCATTCCAGCATAAGAACCTTGTCCCATCTGTGAAACATGGTGGTGGTAGTATCATGGTTTGGGCCTGTTTTGCTGCATCTGGGCCAGGACGGCTTGCCATCATTGATGGAACAATGAATTCTGAATTATACCCGCAAATTCTAAAGGAAAATGTCAGGACATCTGTCCATGAACTGAATCTCAAGAGAAGGTGGGTCATGCAGCAAGACAACGACCCTAAGCACACAAGTCGTTCTACCAAAGAATGGTTAAAGAAGAATAAAGTTAATGTTTTGGAATGGCCAAGTCAAAGTCCTGACCTTAATCCAATCAAAATGTTGTGGAAAGACCTGAAGCGAGCAGTTCATGTGAGGAAACCCACCAACATCCCAGAGTTGAAGCTGTTCTGTACGGAGGAACGGGCTAAAATTCCTCCAAGCCGGTGTGCAGGACTGATCAACAGTTACCAGAAATGTTTAGTTGCAGTTATTGCTGCACAAGGGGGTCACACCCGATAGTAAAAGCAAAGGTTCACATACTTCTGCCACTCACAGATATGTAATATTGGATCATTTTCCTCAATAAATCAATGACCAAGTATAATATTTTTGTCTCATTTGTTTAACTGGGTTCTCTTTATCTACTTTTAGGACTTGTGTGAAAATCCGATGATGTTTTAGGTCATATTTATGCAGAAATATAGAAAATTCTAAAGGGTTCACAAACTTTCAAGCACCACTGTATGTTTATTTCTGTAATATCTCACAAAATATCAGGCCGTTCTGTGGCTGGGAAGTTATTTAATTTGAGGGGATTAAAGCAAATAATGTGCATGAAATCGCTCGCTTCGCGCAGTCAAGCAGACAGAGGAAGTCCGTGTGTGCATGCGCAAGTTTAACTTCTTCTTCTTTTGGGTTTTACAGCAGCTGACATCCACAGTGTTGCATTACTGCCATCTACAGGTTTACCTTTGAGCGTGCACTGACAGTTCCATCATTCTGTTACTAAACGAACAGCTGATCACACCGAGGTGCTCGCTGAGCGCCGATATTTATTAGTTTGGTCCTGCATTTCCTTTCCTTCGCATATAACATCTTTTCTTCTCGCTTTCCGTTACTGTAGCCGGTCTTTCACCTTTCATTCACACACTCATGTCCTCCATTTTTTTCTCCTGTTTCAAATTTGTTTCCCACAATGCCTTGTGCGAATGAGGAAAGTCCACCACGTGATGCATGACATAGTATCTTCAATTGGGTCACGGTGTATGGAATCAATTTTGTGCCAAAATGTTCATACAATACTTTTGAAATATCAAACAAAAACGACAAATCAAAATACAAAAAAAGAAAAAAAAGTCAATTTTTTTAGACTGGCAAACAAATTATTTATGTAATCGTGCAAAATATCAGTCTATTACTCTTCAGAAACCTTTGATTTTTGTTCCGCGTCTTTCTCAGTTTTGTTTGACGTAATTTATTTTGGTTGCGATTCCAGCTTTCTCGTTTGCGCTCCCTGACTTTTTGCTTGCAGTTGTAGGTATCATGCCGCCATCTTGTGTCAGAACTACAATTCCCAGGCAACTTCTGCGTGACCTACGTCACGCGTGGGCGGGATCATCTACGTCAGTCCGCCATGCGCGCATAAGTCCAAGCGGAAGCTCCACTATTTTGTCTCTCGCGTCCGGATTTCAACGAGTCTAGACGCACAAAAGAGATGTTCTCCACCAAAAAGACGTCTTCTTTCTTGCAAGATCCATCACTCAGCGCGATTTTCTTTCTTACCCTTGGCAAAGGTAAACTCTAGAGTCGCACGATCTTTAAACTCAACCTGAGTTACAACCGGTTTACTTGTATTAGAAGTGACGTCACGACTGCAGCCCAGGCAGTTAAAAGTTAAGAAGCGATTTAATCCTTTTTAACTCAAAAGCGCTGTGCATCTTATTCTGATCAGAGACTTTTCCTCACGAATGCTGAGGTTTGGACCAAGAATCCTCTGCTTTCCACGGGACCCACCCAAGTGCTCCGCTGGACCCGAAAGTTTTCTACGCCTCCATCACGAGCGGCTCACGTGCTCCCACGGCGAGGCCCGAAACTACACCGGCGAATAGTTCTTCATATCTTGCTAAAGGCAGGATTAAGTAAGATTTTGGCATTTGGGCATAATTAAGATAGTCTTAGGAATTTGCTTTTATTTGAAAGTGTGAATTTAAACCCAGATTTATTCATTACACTGTTAGACACACAGCGTGTTGATTTATTTTGGTTCTATGTTCTCTCAATTGTTTGTTTAATAGGTTGTGCATGCTCCTCTCTGACTAACACTAATTTCCTTATCATACATTTTGACCTTATCAAGGTTTCAGTGAATTTGGTAATGTTATGAGTGTGGAATCTTTTTGTTACTGAGAAAACACGTGCTCAACAGGCCTGACCAGGCCTGATACACTTTAGACAGCTTTCCTTTGTCTTTAGCAACACGTGCTCAGTAGGCCTCACCAGGCCTAACAAACACACTTTAGCTAGGCCATAGGGCCTTTCACAAACACACTAGCAACACAAGGCTAATCTAGGCCTCCACCACGTGTAGTTAGCTACACGAGGCTAAACACATGGTCAAGTCCTTCCCACATACACACACACACAAGCACACATTAGCAACAGAGCTAATCCTTTGTTCTACTTAGATAACATTCCTTTGTTTTAGCTAGCAACAAGCTAGGCCACACACACACACACACACACACACACACACACACACCTCACTGCTTGTATATATTGATTTATTATTTTTATCTTTGTATAATAAATTCATTTATTAAACAAACTGTTTGTGTGAACAATATCTGAAGTCCCCAATCTTCTCAAAGAATTCAAAAGGGTGCATATAAGTTATGTAATATGGTAAGTGATCGTAATAATTTGGAAATATACCATAATCTAGCTGTTTGGTAATTTATCCAGGATTAATGGTATGATTCACTAAATGATTCATTGAACGATTCACTAAATGATTCACTAAACGATTAATTGAACGATTCACTAAACGATTCATTGAACGATTCACTAAATGATTCATTGAACGATTCACTAAATGATTCACTGAATGATTCACTTCAAATGAGACTGATTTTATGGTATGATTCAATTCAAATGAGTCAAAGTAAACGATTCAATGGGATTGATTCATTTTAATTATCTCATCTCATCTCATTATCTCTAGCCGCTTTATCCTTCTACAGGGTCGCAGGCAAGCTGGAGCCTATCCCAGCTGACTATGGGCGAAAGGCGGGCTACACCCTGGACAAGTCGCCAGGTCATCACAGGGCTGACACATAGACACAGACAACCATTCACACTCACATTCACACCTACGGTCAATTTAGAGTCACCAGTTAACCTAACCTGCATGTCTTTGGAATGTGGGGGAAACCGGAGCACCCGGAGGAAACCCACGCGGACACGGGGAGAACATGCAAACTCCGCACAGAAAGGCCCTCGCCGGCCCCGGGGCTCGAACCCAGGACCTTCTTGCTGTGAGGCGACAGTGCTAACCACTACACCACCGTGCCGCCCCTCATTTTAATTATTGACCTTCAAAATTTAATGAGACTGATTTAATGAGATTGATCACTTAATTTCAATAATTAACTGATTGCACCCACACAGTTTTGGCACAAACTTCACGTGTGGGTGGGCTGTCCAGGAATGCATTCCCATTGGGTAACTTGTGTTTGACTGACAGCTACGCTCAGCCATTCCCCGGAGGCTGTTGCGGCCATTTCCTACTCGGATTTTGGCGGACTGTTTGACGAGTGACCGATCCATTGATGGTACACAAGGATCGAGTGGACTTCAGTGGCGACTATGATATTGAATTAATTCAACAAAGTGTAAATTCAATATCATAGTCACCACTGAAGTCCACTGAAGTCTATAATGGTGAAGCAGGAAAAAATAGTGGAGAATTTAGGGCCACGTGGCCATACATTCAATAATTGTTCTATTAAAAAAAAGAATAAAATTGGAAGTCTGTGATTTGAATTCAGTAGCTTTCAGTCCACTAAACAAAAATACTGGGTGTTGGGAAAAATTCATTTTTTTATGACCTACACTTGAAAAATCTGAAAGGCAGTCTAGCTTTAATACATCAACCTGTGTCACTTTAATGATATACATATCACTCAACTGGAAGGAACAGTTAAATGGTAAAAAGAAAACAAAACACAACTTACATTTGCTTGGCCAGTCTTTTCCACCGCCTGATAACTGGATGGAATCAGAACAGTGTCAATTTCGTGGAAAATCCCGTTACTACTTTCTTGATCGCTGTACAACACTTTGGCATTGTTATTGATTTGTATCGTACCCTGGGGACAAAAGTCAGGTTTACATCTCAGATTTTGACTTATATAAGCCTTTATGCTGTGGTCAGACTGGTTACCTCTGAATACGAAAGGGTGATGATTTCACCACTGAGCGTGGTGAGGTTGCGAGGTTGCTGCAGATCTTCTGGAAGGAGGATCCGGCATGGCACTATGTGGTACAGCAGGATGGCAGCATTTAGCCATTTATTTACCACCTGTTGATTCTATAAAAGGACAAAAGGAGAGGACATATGAGAGTAAACAAAGAAACAGGATTGATGAAGCGGTTCAAGAGGGGGTCCATCCTCTTTGGGTGGGGTGTTCGGGAATAATATTTTGATCTAGTAAATGGATATAGTACAGTATGAGCTAATTTTATCCCTAATCTATCCCTAGTGTATCCCCAACGAGCAAGCGAAACTTACATTCCACCATACCACCATACCACACTATCTCAAACTTATGACTTAAACTTAAATGATGGCTTTTTCTCTCTTAATTACAGTATGACTTCGTACTTTAAAATTATGACTAGTTTTTTCACAATTGTGAATTAGTATCGTATCCAGGTAGTTTCTTTTTTGGATGTGGATGAAATAGGCTTCTATAGTAAATCAATCTGGACAAGCTTAATCAAACAATTGCACTTACCTCCAGTTTGTGAAATGCATCATTAATAGGAACAAACACAGTGTATGGACCTCGGGTTTGAAGGTAATAGATATCAGCTCTCTGGAAATAACATCAAAAAATATATAGATATAGAAATGTGTTTTATGTCACATGGCAGCTCACTAACTATCATGAATACAGTTAGGTCCATAAATATTTGGACAGAGGCAACATTTTTCTAATTTTGGTTCTGTACATTACCACAATGAATTGTGAACAAAACAATTCAGATGCAGTTGAAGTTCAGACTTTCAGCTTTAATTCAGTGGGTTGAACAAAATGATTGCATAAAAATGTGAGGAACTAAAGCATTTTTTTAAAAACACAATCCCTTCATTTCAGGGGCTCAAAAGTAATTGGACAAATTAAATAATTGTAAATAAAATGTTCATTTCTAATACTTGGTTGAAAACCCTTTGTTGGCAATGACTGCCTGAAGTCTTGAACTCATGGACATCACCAGACGCTGTGTTTCCTCCTTTTTAATGCTCTGCCAGGCCTTTACTGCAGCGGTTTTCAGTTGCTGTTTGTTTGTGGGCCTTTCTGTCTGAAGTTTAGTCTTTAACAAGTGAAATGCATGCTCAACTGGGTTGAGATCAGGTGACTGACTTGGCCATTCAAGAATATTCCACTTCTTTGCTTTAATAAACTCCTGGGTTGCTTTGGCTTTATGTTTTGGGTCATTGTCCATCTGTATTATGAAATGCCAACCAATCAGTTTGGCTGGATTTGAGCACACAGTATGTCTCTGAATACCTCAGAATTCATCCGGCTGCTTCTGTCCTGTGTCACATCGTCAATAAACACTAGTGACCCAGTGCCACTGGCAGCCATGCATGCCCAAGCCATCACACTGCCTCCACCATGTTTTACAGATGACGTGGTATGCTTTGGATCATGAGCTGTACCATGCCTTCGCCATACTTTTTTCTTTCCATCATTCTGGTAGAGGTTGATCTTGGTTTCATCTGTCCAAAGAATGTTCTTCCAGAACTGTGCTGGCTTTTTTAGATGTTTTTTAGCAAAGTCCAATCTAGCCTTTTTATTCTTGAGGCTTATGAGTGGCTTGCACCATGCAGTGAACCCTCTGTATTTACTTTCATGCAGTCTTCTCTTTATGGTAGATTTGGATATTGATACGCCTACCTCCTGGAGAGTGTTGTTCACTTGGTTGGCTGTTGTGAAGGGGTTTCTCTTCACCATGGAAATTATTCTGCGATCATCCACCACTGCTGTCTTCTGTGAGTGTCCAGGTCTTTTTGCATTGATGAGTTCTTTCTTTCTTTCTTTCTTTCTTTCTTTCTTTCTTTCTTTCTTTCTTTCTCAGGATGTACCAAACTGTAGATTTTGCCACGCCTAATATTGGAGCAATTTCTCAGATGGTTTTTTTCTGTTTTCGCAGCTTAAGGATGGCTTGTTTCACCTACATGGAGAGCTTCTTTGACCACATGTTTTCTTCACAGCAAAATCTTCCAAATGCAAGCACCACACCTCAAATCAACTCCAGGCCTTTTATCTGCTTAATTGAGAATGACATAATGAAGGAATTTCCCACACCTGCCCATGAAATAGCCTTTGAGTCAATTGTCCAATTACTTTTGGTCCCTTTAAAAACAGGGTGGCACATGTTAAGGAGCTGAAACTCCTAAACCCTTCATCCAATTTTAATGTGGATACCCTCAAATGAAAGCTGAAAGTCTGGACTTTATGTCCATGTCCATTATATAACTATAACTTGAATATGTTTCAGTAAACAGGTAAAAAAACAAAATTTGTGTCAGTGTCCAAATATATCTGGACCTAACTGTATATGTTACAGCTCAATATTGTTTTTTTTTCTCCTTAGAGTATAACTTTTGTTATACATGTTTATTTTATAACTTCTGCGTTACTGAGTCAGTACAGAAACATTTTATGTCCAAACATTATTTTTCCAACAAAAAATGAAATGTTCATTTTTTTAGCAAAGAAAGCAACATATTGCAGAAAAGATCACTTTTCAGATGAAAAATAAAAAAAACCCAAACCCATGCACACAGCTCTCCAAGATGCTCAGTAAAACTTACCAGCTAATTTCCCTACAACACGGTAGAAATTATACGAAACAAATATTTTGTTGTCACATTCAACGTCGACTTTGTTTAGTTTATTACTGTTTACTGCACTTTATAGTGTTTTTATATAAAAAAACATTTAATTTCATTATTATTGAAGGTGTCTTTGCTTTACAACATTTCTTTGCATTTGTCTAGACTTTTACACAGTACTGCAAATATACACAGACTTACATGCAAACAGGAGTAGAAGTTATCCAGACCTCTCTTTTGAATCTCCTGAAGTCAAAATGTGACAGATTTAAATTAAGCAACAAAATATACGACACGTACCACAATGGTAACTTTATCAGGTGCCTCTAGATGATACATCATACATTTCATTTGCCATTTTATTGGGTTCACTGACAGTATACAGTATGTACACAGTGTACATGGATACAGTATGTAATAATAATTTGTGGTACAGTGGATATAAAAAGTGTACACCCCGGTTAAAATGATCGATTTTTCTGATGTAAAAAAAAAAAAATTAGACCACGATAAATAATTTCAAAACTTTTCCCACCTTTAATGTGACCTATAACCTGTACAATTCAATTGAAAAACAAACAAACCTGTTAGGGGGAAAAACATAAAAAATAAAAAACCTACAATAAGCTGGTTGCATAAGTGTGCACACCCTTAAACTAATACTTTGTTGAAGCACCTTTTGATTTAATTACAGCATTCAGTCTTTTTGGGTTCACACCTGCCATCAATTAAAATGACTCTGATTAACCCCAAATAAAGTTCAGACATTTACTCAGTTGCATCCTCCAGCAAAAGCCAGGGTTCACAGAGAGCTTACAAAGCATCAAAGGGATCTCATTGTTGAACAGTATCAGTCAGGAGAAGGGTACAAAAACATTTCCACGGCATTAGATATACCATGGAGCACAGTGAAGACAGTCATCAAAAAGTGGAGAAAATATGGGACAGTGACATTACCGAGAACTGGACGTCCCTCCAGAATTGATACAAAGACAAGACAAAAACTGGTCAGAGAGGCTGCCAAGAGGCCTACAGCAACACTGAAGGAGCTGCGGGAATTTCTGGCAAGTACTGGTTGTGTACTGCATGTGAAGACAATCTCCCGTATTCTCCACATGTCTGGACTATGAGGTCGGGTCAAAGAAAAACATCCAGGCCTGGCTAAATTTTGCAAAAAAAGATACATCAACTCTCCCAAAAGCATGTGGGAAAATGTGTTATGGTCTGATGAAACCAAGGTTGAACTTTTTGGCCATGATTCCAAAATGTTTGTTTGATGCAAAAACAACACTGCGCATCACCAAAAAAAACACCATACCTATGGTGAAGCATGGTGGTGGCAGCATCATGTTTTGGGGTTGTTTTTCTTCAGCTGGAACAGGGGCTTTAGTCAAGGTGGAGGGAATTATGAACAGTTCTAAATACCAGTCAATTTTGGCCCAAAACCTTCAGGTGCCTGCTAGAAAGATGAAGATGAAGACGAATTTCATCTTTCAGCATGACAATGACCCCAAAAAAGTTTTGGAACGGCCCAGCCAGAGCCCAGACCTTAAATCCAACTGAAAATCTGTGGGGTGACCTGAAGAGAGCTGTGCACAAGAGATGCCCTCGCAATCTGACAGATTTGGAGCGCTTTTGCAAGGAAGAGTGGGCAAATATTGCCAAGTCTAGATGTGGCAGGCTGATAGACTCCGACCCAAAAAGACTGAATGCTGTAATTAAATCAAAAGGTGCTTCAACAAAGTATTAGTTTAAGGGTGTGCACACTTATGCAACCAGCTTATTGTATGTTTTTTTTTTTTTTTTTATGTTTTTCCCCCTAACAGATTTGTTTGTTTTTCAATTGAACTGTCCAGGTTATAGGTCACATTAAAGGTGGGAAAAGTTTTGAAATTATTTATCGTGGTCTCATTTTTTTTCATCAGAAAAACGATCATTTTGACGGGGTGTGTACACTTCTTATATCCACTGTATGTCTATTGGATATCTGTTGCTATCCAACAGGCATATAATGGTGTAATAGGTGTTAAATGTGAATACCTGTAGACCTATCATGATAAAATGGTCAATAACTGTAAATAAAGTCCTGGTGTACATAATAACATGGCCTATAAGTATATTGGACAGTATGAGAGAAATTCCAAAGCTCAAGTGTGCTCACCTGCATGAGTTTGTCTTTGCAGTTTATCCCGTCTCCAATGTGATTTTTTGGGCAAGTGCAGTTCCTCTCTCCTGGGCCTGTCATCATACACTTAGCATATCGGTAGCAGCCTCCATTTTTCTGATAAGTATCAGGTGAACAAACTCAGTCATGTTGCAAACCCACAAATAACGAATTATGCTAATATCTGGTTTAAGACATCAGCAAATGGCAGGTTTTAGATATTCACACACACATTAGGATGTTACACGGTTGCGCAAAGATATGAAGTTTATCTTCGAGTGGTGAATGTATACATCACGACAGGGCTTTACATTAACTTTTTTGCTCACCGGCCACTGTGGCTAGTGGTTTTCCCGAGTCACTAGCCATTCAGCCTTTTCACTAACCACAATTTTGTTGCCAGGAAATCGCAGTTTTTTCTTCAGCATGATACGTTAAAGTTCAGAAGATCTAGATTTAATTATGAATTGCAGCGTATAATGTATCTCTACAGTAGCACTCAAGTATTCAGTGCTGTTAAGGTAGCTCCCTATATGAAAACATGCAACCAGTTCAGACAAAAATATAAACAGAGTATTCTGTTTATTGAACTCAAATTCAAGCCCCTTACAATATGAAATATTGTATAATATGAAAAATAACATTCAGTACAACTGAACTGATTCTAATATTAAAAGTCCAATTCAAAGCATTTATCATTGAAAAACATTTGATGTTTTGATATGCAAGTATTATGTGTATTATCAAGGATTATTATCTCATCTCATTCATCTCATTATCTGTAGCCGCTTTATCCTTCTACAGGGTCGCAGGCAAACTGGAGCCTATCCCAGCAGACTACGGGCGAAAGGCGGGGTACACCCTGGACAAGTCGCCAGGTCATCACAGGGCTGACACATAGACACAGACAACCATTCACACTCACATTCACACCTACGGTCAATTTAGAGTCACCAGTTAACCTAACCCGCATGTCTTTGGACTGTGGGGGAAACCGGAGCACCCGGAGGAAACCTACGCGGACACGGGGAGAACATGCAAACTCCACACAGAAAGGCCCTCGCCGGCCACGGGGCTCGAACCCAGGACCTTCTTTCTGTGAGGTGACAGCGCTAACCACTACACCACCGTGCCGCCCCTAAGTATTATTATGTATGATCTATTAATAGTGTGTGAACATGTGTAGAGAGAGACATTAAATATCCTCATGGCATTCATCATCAGATGAGTCTGAATGGTCCATGAAAAATGGTCTTTGTGACCTGAGGCTTCCAGCAGGCCATAAGTTGATAGCTGGGGCGAGATCAACTTCTTTCCAATCGCGTGAACATTTCTAAACAGCAGCTCCATCCTCTCCAGCTCAGCCGACTTCATGATAGCCAGGGACTGAAAGCAATGCTGTCCGGTAGTGAACCAGCCGTCTTCGCCGGTTTTGATGTTATAGTACCGATGTGTGCATTTGACTTTTCGTGGTCCTTTATAGTTTCGAGTTTAAAATTACTGGTGCCTGTCTTTGCCAGACTTTCTACAGTCTTCGCAGTACAGGGTATTTTCGGTTTTGCTATGAACTAGCCAATCTCGCCCGAACTTCCATTTGTCATTGAACTGTCTTATCTTCCTATTAGCGTCTTGTTCATCTCCATGGCCCCAGCCAGCTATGAGACCCCCGCGGTCCAGACCTCGGTCATTTTTAAGAGCTGAAAATATATTTATACACTAAATATTCAACTAGATAAAAAAAAAAGAATAACATTAAAACATCTCTGTAAAAAGTGCATTGTTAATGTTAAATGCTGATTCTGTCTTCTGTGTGTGTTTGGTGCGCACGGCTCTGAGACCAAGAACACAAAAGTGAATGAGCGCGAGACTCGGCGGAGGAACACAGTGCAGGAGACACGGGGTTTCCATGGTAACCATCAGTGCACTTTCCTGAAGCTGTTAAATTTACATTTTCGAAGCAGCGCAGTTGTAGCCTACCTTGTTTGTGATTTTAAAAATAAATCATTCGATAAGCCAAAGCAATAGAGTGGAAAGTTTCAACTTATGTTTGCCTTGGATAACTTTGCCTAAAACATGGTGGTGTATACTGATTTTTTTTTCCCCAGAATGTTTTTTTTTTTGTGTAGGTGTAACGGTTGCCAGATTGTTAATGTATCTTAGTTACATAGGCTACATGGTTAAGGTATCTTTTGTCCTAATTTCTTGGGCCAGATCAAACCATTAAACAAGCTTAAATTATTCTTACTCTTGCCACATACATGATTTTTTTTTTTTTCAAAACTGATGACATTCAGTTCAAACACCATTAAAAGTAATTTCAGGAATAGATCTCTTGTGTGGTGTGTAATTCACTCTTCTCATTTAAATATGGCAAAAATGTTTCGGCGTGCGCTTTGCGCATCACGGACCTCTTTGATTTTAAAATGCTGCTCCGGCCCTGATCATCTCTGCCCCTTTTTTCCTGAGCAGCAGGGTTTGAAACTCCAGCTATATGCCGCCACATAGTGCGCTTGTCAGTCGTCAGCAACTTTGTTGCTTCGTTCATTAACCGCAGGTTACCGTATCATTGATTTTATCCGAGCCGTTAACGAACGTTCTAAACAATTTTAACATGTTGTCAGAATGTTTATACAGGTGCTCATGGGAGTTGTAGGCGCGTAATATTACATTGCAATGCGTTTATTATATCAGATGCCTTCAGAGAAAACTACAATTAAAATATATTGTCATACCACAGAATAAACCACCCGCCAAAGTGGCTAGTGGGACTAAAGTTATTACCCGCCAAAGCCGAATTTTACCCGCATTTGGCGGGAGGGCGGGTGCTAATGTAAAGCCCTGCATCATGAGTGAGTGAACATATGAAAATATTTTCAACATGAGAGGATAAACTCCATATCTTTGCACCACCATGTAATGTTCTTTATATTGTATAGATACATCTACCAAAAAAAAAACCCTAACGCAAGTTAATTAAAAGAATTTTAATTTTGAACCGGTTCGCTATTTTGAGAACACGTGTCTAGTCAGCAGACATCATCGGAGTGAAATATCGGGAATTATTATACATACAGGCCACTTTTTCCATGGAATAATAACATGTCTTCTATTCCCTTCTAGTGGGTTTATTGATAGCATGCAATATTGTTATCATATCACTTATCATCCATGGAGAATTCTCCCATGGAGAATATATTTTCTTGTGATTCGACTACAACACTGCTGTTTATAGTATTTTTTTTTTTCAAATTGAAACATTTAATTTCATTATTTTTGAAGCCATTTTTGGTCTACAGCATTTCTTTACATGTGCCTAAGACTTTTGCACCGTACTCAGGGGTGTAGTGGGCGTGGTACGCGGGGGTACGCCGTCCACCCACTTCTCCCGAGGTGAGATTCAAAAAAAAAAAAAGTCATTCAATGGCCTGAGTTTATACGCTCTACAGTAAGTGACACGTGCCTTTGTGCTCATCATCAATGCCCCCCCAATCGAACGTTACGTAAAACGTAGCGACGCAAAGTAGAATGCATTCTAAACGCAGCCGAGATATTAGAATTATGTAAACGGTTGACTCCGCCATTTTAATGTTGCTTCGACCAACTAGAGAGCTTCGACAGAATGGCAGATCAAGGGGAAAATGACTCGACAGGAAAGACTCGGCAGAAAAACATCGATTTTTATTTCAGAAAAAGCATTCCGACACCAGCGACACCAAATCCAGCGGCCTTGAGTGAGCCACCATCACTAATCATAACCAGTCACACACTCTCTCTCTCTCTCTCTGTGTGTGTGCGATTTCCGGGCGTTCATGGTAGCAGCACCGAGAGGGCAACAGAACTGATATAATCGCCTGCCTGGTCATCCTTACGCGGATAATTTCACCACATACTGTATTATATACATGATTTGAAATTCATAATCTTTGTGGCCTTCCTGTTGTGAGCAATTCCAGCGTTATGGACGTGACACTTGAACTCAAAATGGCAACAAATGACCCAGTGCATGTTTTACTGTCTCCCAGTATTTAAACAGGTGTTGCATATTTTAAGGCTGTACCATACTGGAGAAGTGATAGAACAAGAACAATTCCCATAGTACATCTAGGGCATGCCAGAAAATGCCAATAAAAGATGCGTTATGGATGTGACAGAAAAAGTATCACTTTTCTTGGGTGACTGTACATTTTTATCAAACTCTGTGAAATTGTAAACCTAATGTCGAAATGGAGATATCCATTTGATAGAGGGGTCCAAGGTGAATATTAAAAAATCTTTGTTTAAAATATTTTGTATTTCATGCAGAGTTTCGGAAGGAAAAGTCAGCGTTATGGATGCGACGAGATTCCGTTATGGATGTGACGCGTCTGAAATAGACATGGCATATGTTTAGAAAATCAGCAATTTAACCACCATAACCCTTTGAAAAACTCTCTAAATATCAGCTAAAACTATCAAAGTTCTTAAATAATATTTAGGATGGCTATAGTTTTGCTGTTTTGTGGATTTTAGCATACATTTCTGTGGCTTGTGGCAATAATATAGAATTGTACATGATCAAAGTTGATTTTAGCTTGGGTTTTACATTATAAGAAAGAAAGACTGACAGTGACATATTAGGTGATCAAAATGTGACAAATTGGTTCAACTTATTCACATCTGTAAAATACAGGCCTAGGTGAGATCTCTGGGAGTGGTTTTGATGTATTACATGTTGCTTTATTTTTGCATGGTGAGGTTGACATTTACATGAAATTGCCCTTAGTGTTTTGTTGTACATCCAAAAATGTGAAATGACAATAAATTTAAAGAAATACTCAAGTCTTTAAGAAGGAGTGCATGGTAGGGCTTAACCCAATGGCTGCATGTCATGTATTTTGTATATGCAGGTGCCTCAATCGCGCCAGACTAAATGCTTGATTTATTCGATTGGTGCCTTTTATAATAAATTTCAGCCCATTGCTGGTTTGTATGCGATGTGAGTGAGTGACATGACTTTTTTTGAACTTCTGGACACATGCTGTAGCCACGGGCACAGATAGAAGGGGGGACGGGGGGGATTCGTCCCACCCAGATTTAAATTCACCTCGTTCGGTCCCCCCCACTTATAGGGAGGAAAAAACGTCTATGCTGTCTTTCTTTGCATAAGGCAAACCTCACGGAAAAATCAAAAGACTAATTACCATTCGGTTTATTGAGGTGCACAGCAGTACATACATAGTTGCAACTGCGCAGACTGCACAGGTTGCGAGCTCGAGCTTGGTTGCTATAGTTACCCATAACAAGTTTGACAGGCATATCGGGGACAGCACCTCCTAGTTCAGGACCCCAACATGGCATGATGAAGGGTGCCAAAAGGCAGAAAACGATTGCATCGTTTTTTCAAAAAAAAAAAAACGACTGTAAGTAAACTGTGCCTTACTTTATCATATCACCTTGCAATTTTTTGATAGTCTGTTCAAAGTAATGTCGTAGTGAAAGTAAAATCGTACGGAGTAGAGATGCCTTTCTGGTAGCCTCCTTCTTTCGGTGGTAGCCTGTAGATACAGTGCTCAGAAGGCAGTTTTAATGTTTAATCTGGCGTTCCCTGCCATAATTTCAGCGAGCATATTGTTTCATAAGGAAACTTTGCGAAGAGTTGTTGACTGACTGCCGCTCACGCAACACACAGGCATAGTTAGAAAGTCAGGATGCACTGGTTTACACTTTACACACACACACGTAGCCCAGCCTCTCGCTATGTTTAACAGTTGGAACTTAGAGGTTTTAAAACTAGTTTTGCAATTTCTGTGCGTGATGATAATGTGTAAACTTTGGATTTCCATAGGCTATGTTAAAATGTTATCATTGTCCTGGCCTGCAGGTAGTTCCTGGTGATGGCAGTGAGGGAGGTGAAATAACATGTATACACACTACCGTTCAAAAGTTTGGGGTCACCCAGATAATTTTGTGTTTTCCATGAAAAGTCACACTTTTATTTACCACCATAAGTTGTAAAATGAATAGAAAATATAGTCAAGACATTTTTCTGGCCATTTTGAACATTTAATCGACCCCACAAATGTGATGCTCCAGAAACTCAATCTGCTCAAAGGAAGGTCAGTTTTATAGCTTCTCTAAAGAGCTCAACTGTTTTCAGCTGTGCTAACATAATTGTACAAGGGTTTTCTAATCATCCATTAGCCTTCTGAGGCAATGAGCAAACACATTGTACCATTAGAACACTGGAGTGAGAGTTGCTGGAAATGGGCCTCTATACACCTATGGAGATATTGCACCAAAAACCAGACATTTGCAGCTAGAATAGTCATTTACCACATTAGCAATGTATAGAGTGTATTTCTGATTAGTTTAAAGTGATCTTCATTGAAAAGAACAGTGCTTTTCTTTCAAAAATAAGGACATTTCAAAGTGACCCCAAACTTTTCTTTTGAACGGTAGTGTGTGTATATATATATATATATATATATATATATATATATATATATATACACACACACACATATATATATGTATATATAGACAAAATGGAATCATTTGCTGACAGCTCAGTCCCCCCCAGTTCAAAAATCCTATCTGCGCCCCTGGCTGTAGCTGTTGCCACGGCAGTAAGTAGGCTAGTAAAAATATCGAATTCCGAATGCAGCTCGGCTCAAATGAACATGAATCGAACATGAACAAAGGTGTTTGTGTATCATAATTTCCAATATTTTGGCTTCACGCCTGATAGTCCATGTTAAACCTATGCAAGGTTTATGTTGAGTTCCAGCAGCAGAGTGGTGCTGTCTACGACGATGCATTCGGAAGGAGAAGGCGAATTTGTTCCTCTTTAGCCATTTCGGCATATTTATTGGAGACAAAATAAACCGCAGCTTTTCGCCATAACAGTTGGGCTGTACTGACAAACACGAATGAAAATTGCACACATAAAAATGTCTGAAAAAAAGTGTCTTCTTGTGCCCTCTTGTGTTGTTAAAAGAACGTAACATTTATGCAAATCATTCATACCAAACATAGGCGACCAAACAAAGGCTACCGCTTCTGACATGATATCAAATCAATGACGTCACGAATCGCGTACCCCCACTTTAAAAATCTCCACTACACCACTAACCGTACTGTATGCATATAAAGAATAATGCACTTGTGTACATTGTGTATATTTACTTACTCTTGAAGATAACACAAAAATGAAGCTTGTCATGTGACACATCAGTGCATTATGAATACCAGGTTCATAAGAATATATTCATGACTATAGAATTCATATGAAGCATTTAAACAAATCATACAATGAAGTTTCTTATATATTAGATACCAAAGCAAATAATTCACAACAGATAGTGTATGTCATAACTGTACCAAGAGTGTGTTCTTTACCTTTCTACACACATTGATTGGAGAACATCTCTTTCCATATCCGGAGTAGCCTGGCGTGCACACACATGCTGACTGAAAGCACACACACACACACATACACACACACACACAAAAAAAAAAACCCTCAATGGTTTACTCAGTGCATCACTACTTTCTTCATCTGCCTTGCAAAATCTTCTGTTATGAAAGAATGAACTTTGCTAATAAATCACTGAAGGATGTGGATAAATCCAAGGCAATACCATTTTTTTAGTGTTTGCATAACCCCTTGCTATGATATGAATAAAAATAATTGAAAATAAACACATTAATAAATATATAAGAGAAATACATCTACAGTACGTGAAAATCAGTTGACTATAGATTTAATATGACTTGCAGTATAATGTTCACAGAATCCTATTAGTGGCTGTAATTTTTGTTCTGTTTTGTATTGATGTGAGAGTGTATTTGATTAAATTATATCTGTTGCGTTATCACACAAACCTACAATCATAGGCACACAAACGAGCTTATAGAGTTGTTCTGAAAATTTTAATAATTTATACTAAAAATACATTGTGTGTACATAAATACATTTCATAATATGTGTTTAAATATGAAATAGCTATTTTTAATCACATATTAACAGTTAATAAATGTTATTGCTATAAATATGGAGATGATTCAAGAAAATCGTGTGTCCTGATTGGTTGAGAGATTCGGACTATTTCTTGATAATCACCTTGAGCGACTAGACAAAATGGTGTCCGATCGCTTCGTCACCGTAAGTGAGGAAGAATTACAAATTATGAAAGGAAATGCTGTTCCGAAAAGCACTAAAAATGCTACGAAGTTTGGTCAAAAACTATTCAAAGGTAAGGTGGGATTGTGATTTATTTTACTGATTTCAAAACAGACTATTTTATGTGAGTCGGCTTAGATAAGTGACATGCCGTTATTACATTTGCATGCTGCTTTTGAACTTTGAAATAAATTTTTAAATATGATTTTAAAAAAAAAATAATCACCTGTGTATTTATACGAAAACAATTCACAAGCCTTAGGCTCAGTGAATATCCGTGAATAATAACCTTGACTTCATCTCGGTTCTTATTCACTGATATTCACGTCACCTTCAGCAAACAATTGTTAAATAGTGATCAGATATTAAACATGAACAAAAGACCTTCAAATTGGTACTGAGGACTAAGAAGGTTATGGCAAAACTTCTTTTCTAATACAACCCCAATTCCATAAAAGTTGGGACAAAGTACAAATTGTAAATAAAAACGTCTCGTCTCGTCTCGTCTTCTTCCGCTTATCCAGGACCGGGTCGCGGAGGCAGCAGTAAATAAAAACGGAATGCAATAATTTACAAATCTCAAAAACTGATATTGTATTCACAATAGAACATAGACAACATATCAAATGTCGAAAGTGAGACATTTTGAAATTTCATGCCAAATATTGGCTCATTTGAAATTTCATGACAGCAACACATCTCAAAAAAGTTGGGACGGGGCAATAAGAGGCTGGAAAAGTTAAAGGTACAAAAAAGGAACAGCTGGAGGACCAAATTGCAACTCATTAGGTCAATTGGCAATAGGTCATTAACATGACTGGGTATAAAAAGAGCATCTTGGAGTGGCAGCGGCTCTCAGAAGTAAAGATGGGAAGAGGATCACCAATCCCCCTAATTCTGTGCCGACAAATAGTGGAACAATATCAGAAAGGAGTTCGACAATGTAAAACTGCAAAGAGTTTGAACATATCATCATCTACAGTGCATAATATCATCAAAAGATTCAGAGAATCTGGAAGAATCTCTGTGCGTAAGGGTCAAGGCCGGAAAACCATACTGGGTGCCCGTGATCTTCAGGCCCTTAGACAGCACAGCATCACATACAGGCATGCTTCTGTATTGGAAATCACAAAATGGGCTCAGGAATATTTCCAGAGAACATTATCTGTGAACACAATTCACTGTGCCATCCGCCGTTGCCAGCTAAAACTCTATAGTTCAAAGAAGAAGCCGTATCTAAACATGATCTAGAAGCGCAGACGTCTTCTCTGGGCCAAGGCTCATTTAAAATGGACTGTGGCAAAGTGGAAAACTGTTCTGTGGTCAGATGAATCAAAATTTGAAGTTCTTTATGGAAATCAGGGACGCCGTGTCATTCGGACTAAAGAGGAGAAGGACGACCCGAGTTGTTATCAGTGCTCAGTTCAGAAGCCTGCATCTCTGATGGTATGGGGTTGCATTAGTGCATGTGGCATGGGCAGCTTACACATCTGGAAAGACACCATCAATGCTGAAAGGTATATCCAGGTTCTAGAGCAACATATGCTCCCATCCAGACGACGTCTCTTTCAGGGAAGACCTTGCATTTTCCAACATGACAATGCCAAACCACATACTGCATCAATTACAGCATCATGGCTGCGTAGAAGAAGGGTCCGGGTACTGAACTGGCCAGCCTACAGTCCAGATCTTTCACCCGTAAAAAGCATTTGGTGCATCATAAAACGGAAGATACGACAAAAAAGACCTAAGACAGTTGAGCAACTAGAATCCTACATTAGACAAGAATGGGTTAACATTCCTATCCCTAAACTTGAGCAACTTGTCTCCTCAGTCCCCAGACGTTTACAGACTGTTGTAAAGAGAAAAGGGGATGTCTCACAGTGGTAAACATGGCCTTGTCCCAACTTTTTTGAGATGTGTTGTTGTCATGAAATTTAAAATCACCTAATTTTTCTCTTTAAATGATACATTTTCTCAGTTTAAACATTTGATATGTCATCTATGTTCTATTCTGAATAAAATATGGAATTTTGAAACTTCCACATCATTGCATTCCATTTTTATTTACAATTTGTACTTTGTCCCAACTTTTTTTGCAATCGAGGTTGTAATTGTTCAGATTTTGCCCGATGTTTTGGATTGTTGTTGAATTGCAAGCTCCTCCCAGTCCTGAAAAGTCTTATAAAATTATAAAATAGCATGACATTTCCCCTAGAAATCACAGATCATATTGCATCTTGAATGTTGCTTTTGATACCTTGTTTGCTCCTGTGTGTACACACATTGAGTTATTACCACAGCCTCCGCTGTCTTCCAGACATGGATTGATTGCTGGAGAAATTCACACAGTCAGAAGTATTAGAGTTTGCCATAATGAAGAGAACATTTAAAAAAAAAAACATACAGTACCAGTCAAAAGTTTGGACACACCTTCTAATTCAATATTTTTTCTTTGTTTTTTATGAATTAAAAGACACTTAATGTCTTAAAGTAATGATGGATGTCGTTCCTCTTTACTTAGTTGAGCGGTTCTTGACATAATATGGATTACTACAGTTGTGGATGGAACAGGGCTATTTACTGTATTTTTATTATTTATTATTTACTGTTTGATCTCAGGGTGGCACGGTGGTGTAGTGGTTAGCGCTGTCGCCTCACAGCAAGAAGGTCCGGGTTCGAGCCCCGTGGCCGGCGAGGGCCTTTCTGTGCGGAGTTGGCATGTTCTCCCCGTGTCCGCGTGGGTTTCCTCCGGGTGCTCCGGTTTCCCCCACAGTCCAAAGACATGCAGGTTAGGTTAACTGGTGACTCTAAATTGACCGTAGGTGTGAATGTGAGTGTGAATGGTTGTCTGTGTCTATGTGTCAGCCCTGTGATGACCTGGCGACTTGTCCAGGGTGTACCCCGCCTTTCGCCCGTAGTCAGCTGGGATAGGCTCCAGCTTGCCTGCGACCCTGTAGAACAGGATAAAGCGGCTAGAGATAATGAGATGAGATGAGAATGTTTGATCTCAAACACATTAAGAAGGCAAGAAATTGCACTAATTACCTTTTGATGAGGCACCTGTTAATTGAAAAGCGTTCCAGGTGACTACCTCATGAAGCTGGTTAAGATAATGACAATAGTGTGCAAAGCATCATCAAGGAAAACACTGGCTACACTGAAGGATCTAAAATATCTCATCTCATCTCATTATCTGTAGCCGTTTTATCCTGTTCTACAGGGTCACAGGCAAGCTGGAGCCTATCCCAGCTGACTACGGGCGAAAGGCGGGGTACACCCTGGACAAGTCGCCAGGTCATCACAGGGCTGACACATAGACACAGACAACCATTCACACTCACATTCACACCTACGGTCAATTTAGAGTCACCAGTTATCCTAACCCCTGTGATGACCTGGCGACTTGTCCAGGGTGTACCCCGCCTTTCGCCCGTAGTCAGCTGGGATAGGCTCCAGCTTGCCTGCGACCCTGTAGAAGGATAAAGTGGCTACAGATAATGAGATGAGATGAGTTATCCTAACCTGCATGTCTTTGGACTGTGGGGGAAACCGGAGCACCCGGAGGAAACCCACGCGGACACGGGGAGAACATGCAAACTCCGCACAGAAAGGCCCTCGCCGGCCCCGGGGCTCGAACCCAGGACCTTCTTGCTGTGAGGCGACAGCGCTAACCACGACACCACCGTGCCGCCGGATCTAAAATATGAAACATATATTTAAAAAAAATACTTTTGTGTTTACCACATAATTCCATCTATGTTCCATATGTTATTTCATAGTTTTGATGTCTTCAGTATAGGTTGACCAGACGTCCCCATTTTCTGACGATTTTGGGGGCCTGTCCCCAGCTGGAGATGTCCCCGGAAATGTCCTCATTTTTAACTCTGACCGACAGATGCAAAAAAAAAACCAACAACAAAAACCAACAAAAAACAGACTGAAACATCTACCAGATTTCAGCAAACGCCTCACATATTGTTTTGTGGATAGCTTTAAGACAGGCTCAGGCCAATAGCAGAGATGTTCTAGAACACCTCTGGTGAGAACCTTTCCAGTATTTTGATTGGTGGAGCTGAAGAACAAGTTTTTAGCAGAGCGCGCGAATCTTTGCCTAAACTAAAGTCACTCATTCAGCTTTGACAGATCACTTCATCCGCTCCTGGACAGGTGAACCATAGTCTTTTCTTGCAGGCCAAAGTGACATTGTTTATCATCTGTTATTTAGCTTTTAAATGTGTAAGCTACATTTTGCGATGTTGTATATGACATAACATTGCTTGTCACACTGTACTGAAATGTAGCAGTTGACCTAACGAACCGTAGCCTACTGCAGCCAATGCTAGCAGGAGAAAGCTCAGTGCAGCGCTAATCACTCAGCTGAAGTTGTTGCTAGATGTTGCGTTGCTGTAACAGAAATCCAGCTGAGGTAAAAGTGTAACAGTTCAACAGCATAAGCTAACTTACACACAAATTGGTGTGTCATCCCACAGAGTAGCTGGCTATGTAAAGCTGTAGGCTTATGGTAATGTTACCAAAGTGTCAGTAATTTGTATAATTTGTTGTGATGTGTCGCGGATTGCACATTTTGATTAAGGCTGCTCATTTAGAGTCGGTCATCAATTCAGCTATGAATTCAGTTTAGGCTATGGGAGATCGGGAATAATTCGTCTCATTCTCATCTCATTATCTGTAGCCGCTTTATCCTTCTACAGGGTCGCAGGCAAGCTGGAGCCTATCCCAGCTGACTACGGGCGAAAGGCGGGGTACACCCTGGACAAGTCGCCAGGTCATCACAGGGCTGACACATAGACACAGACAACCATTCACACTCACATTCACACCTACGGTCAATTTAGAGTCACCAGTTAACCTAACCTGCATGTCTTTGGACTGTGGGGGAAACCGGAGCACCCGGAGGAAACCCACGTGGACACGGGGAGAACATGCAAACTCCGCACAGAAAGGCCCTCGCCGGCCCCGGGGCTCGAACCCAGGACCTTCTTGCTGTGAGGCGACAGCGCTAACCACTACACCACCGTGCCGCCCCGGGAATAATTCGTATCCTCAATAATAATAATAATAATAATGTTACCATACCTTGAAATTGCTTGGATTGAAGTAAACTGTTTATTTAAATTGTGTTGTCTGTTTTGTATATTTTTAAATACACTGTCCATCACTAGTGGCATATCCACCCATCCATTATCTGTGGCCGCTTATCCTGTGCAGGGTCGCGGGCAAGCTGGAGCCTATCCCAGCTGACTATGGGCGAGAGGCAGGGTACACCCTGGACAAGTCGCCAGATCATCGCAGGGCTGACACATGGAAACAAACAACCATTCACACCTACGGTCAATTTAGAGCCACCAATTAACTTAACCTGCATGTCTTTGGACTGTGGGGGAAACCCATGCAGACACGGGGAGAACATGCAAACTCTGCACAGAAAGCCCCTCGTTGGCCGCTGGGCTCGAACCCAGAACCTTCTTGCTGTGAGGCGACAGTGCTAACCACTACACAACTGCTAGTGGCATATATGGTCATTAATTTAATATATTTACTTTCATGGGTCTAAAACATCTATTTCAGCTAGCGTACAATTTAAGAGTCTATAAATCTAAACTATGGACCCATACCCGAGATTTTCACATTGTCTTTAATTAATGTGAACCTAAAGCAGTTGCAGAATCGGCCTACAGTGCACTGAGTGAGGAAAATCCCACTTTTTATGCAATGCATGATCAAAATACATGAAAAACAGAATGTCCCCCCTTTTTATTACAAAGATGAAAACATTAGATGTTTTAATGATATTTTCACTGCTGAACCGAAAATGTTCTTGGTTTTCTTCTCAGAAATCTGGTCACCTTACTTCAGTGTTGTTCTATAATGTAGAAAATAGTTCAAATACAGAAAAACCTTTGATTGAGTAGGTGTGTCCAAACTTTTGACTGGTACTGTACACTAAACAGAAGCTATCAGACTTACACACACACACTAGTCCATCCCCTGCATGGCCGGGATTACACGCACATTGCCTGCGTCCTGGGGAACTCTTCTTACATACAGCATTGGGAGAACAGCCTCCATTATTGTTTGCACAAGCATCCACCACTTGGGACATACAAACCCAGATCAGTTTTAAAAGTGTGCTCTGAAATGTTAAATGTGGAGCAGAGCTTTGAGAACTCGAGAGCAGCATGTACCTGTGCAGTGTGTACCGTTCCCCTCATAACCAGCTGCACAGCTACAGTAGTACGTATTATCCGGTATTTTAATCAGGCAACTGGAAAACACACACACGGTTGTTATAGTATAAACAGTAAAAGCACAAAGCAAACACAACAGTTTTTGGTGTTACAGGGTAGAGTACACTGATCTGTTTCCTGTGACGTGACTGTATAACCACACCAACCATATTCATGAATGTAATATTCTAAAGTTACTGACTGGTCTCAATTACCTCTGGTTTTTTTTTTTTTTGTGTCTATACCTGCAGGCATTTAGCAGACGCTCTTATCCAGAGTGACATACAACATACTCAGAGCATCCTGGGGAGAAGTTTGGGGTTAGGTGCCTTGCTCAAGGGCACTTCAGCCATTCCTGCTGGTCCAGGGAATCGAACTGGTGGCCTTTTGGTCCCAAAGCTGCTTCTCTAACCATTAGGCCATGGCTTCCCATACATACACTATCTACAGTACTTAGTCTATTCCAGGGCTTTTCAAAGTGTGGGGCGCGCCTCCCCTAGGGGGCGCCAGAGTTCTTCAGGGGGGGCGCAACGTGAGGAAAAATAAACCGGAATAAGTTACTATTGCGGACATTTAGCGAACTTCAGCTAGCCTTTGCCAGAGACAAAATGGATCGATTTTTAGTACCTAAAGCTACAGTGAGTGAGGAGACAGAGTCTGGGCCAAGCAAAAAAAAGAAGGAAGTATGACCACGATTATTTAAAGTTTGGATTTTCATGGACTGGATCTGAAGATGCTCCACTGCCACAGTGTGTTGTCTGCCAAGAGGTGCTAGCTAACGATGCTATGAGATGTTTAAAATGTGTAAAACAAGATGTTTAAAATGTGTAAAAAAATGTTTTAAAAAAGCACATATGTTTAAAATGTGTAAAAAAAAGAGGTTTTAAAAAGCACAGATGTTTAAAATGTGTAAAAAAAGATGTTTTAAAAAGCACAGATGTTTAAAATGTGTAAAAGAGGTTTTAAAAAGCACAGATGTTTAAAATGTGTAAAAAAAAGATGTTTTAAAAAGCACAGATGTTTAAAATGTGTAAAAGAGGTTTTAAAAAGCACAGATGTTTAAAATGTGTAAAAGATGTTTTAAAAAGCACAGATGTTTAAAATGTGTAAAAAAGTTTTAAAAAAGCACAGATGTTTAAATTGTGTAAGAAAAAGATGTTTTAAAAAAGCACATGTTTAAAATGTGTAAAAAAGATGTTTTAAAAAAGCACAGATGTTTAAAATGTGTAAAAAAATGAGCTTTTTTAAAACCTCTTTTTTACACATTTTAAACATCTGTGCTTTTTTAAAACCTCTTTTTTTACACATTTTAAACATATGTGCTTTTTAAAACCTCTTTAACACATTTTAAACATATGAGCTTTTTTAAAACCTCTTTTTAAATGTGTAAAAAAAGATTTTTCAAAAAGCACAGATGTTTAAAATGTGTAAAAGAAAAAAAATAAAAATGTGTACAACAACCATTTTTTTTAAATATGAATGGAACATTAAGTATAGCAACAACAAAAATTGTAAGGAGGGGGCGCTGTTGTTTATTTGCTCTCTGAGGGGGGGCTGACTCTCCCACACTTTGAAAACCCCTGGTCTATACAGTTCACAGGCAATCCTGAACTGCAAGTAATGTCACCAAAAACTACTGGTTCTATTTCTAAAGATTGATAAAATTATGCCTCCGCCACTGTAAGGTGCAGGAGGCATTATGTTTTCGGGTTGTCCGTCTGTCCATGCGTCCGTCCGTGCGTCCGTCCCGCAACCTTGTGAACGCAATATCTCAAAGGCTAATGAAAGGAATTTCACCAAACTTTCACCATTTGTGCGCTTTGGGACAAACATGAACTGATTAGATTTTGAGATCAAAAGGTCTAAGGTCAAGGTCACTGTGAGGTCAAATGTCTGTCCGCAAACCTTGTGAACACAATATCTCCAAGGCAGATGAAAGGAATTTCACCAAACTTTCACCATTTGTGTGCTTTGGGACAAACATGAACTGATTAGATTTTGAGATCAAAAGGTCTAAGGTCAAGGTCACTGTGAGGTCAAATGTCTGTCCGAAAACCTTGTGAACACAATGTCTCCAAGGTTAATACAAGTAATTTCACCAGGTCAAGATTACTGTGAGGTCAAATGTCCATCCCCAAATCACAACTTAATAAGGCGTGTAGTCTACCGGGCGGAGGCATCCCCGTCGACGCCGTTGGCGTTGAGTTCTATCTAGTTTACTTATTTAACCGGAGATGACAATGTGTTTTATGTTTCAGTTCCCAGAGCTTCATTTCACCAACCACCTTTAAAGCCCTCAGACTTTCACCGGTGTATAACGATCAATTGTGGATTAAATACTTGAGTGTCTGTGAATGTTCGGTTTCGCAACATTTGTCCTGACTTCAGATTTATCCATATTTTTCGATGGGACATGGGACCATCTGGTTTTTCCTCACAACCAATGATCAACATTTTTTTGTGGGTTTTTGGATATTTTGTCATTACTTTCCAGCCAACAATCATAAACATGGTTGCATATATCTTTGTAATTCAAACAATTATCAAATCAGCCAATCACGTGGCAGCAGTGCAATGCATAAAATCATGCACAAGTACAGTGACTGTCGATTGTTAATGTCCACCAGAATCATCTCAGTAACTCTGACCATTGCACAGTATTGATGACAGATGGTCTGGTTTGAATAGTGGTTTTGAAATACTTGCAGAAGAACGGTGCAAAAAACTAAAAACATCCAGTGAGTGAGTGGCAGTTCTGCAGGCAGAAGCACCTTGTTGATGAAAGAGATCAGAGGAGAACAGCCAGATTGGTTCAAGCTGACAGGAAGTCTACAACGAGACTGTCAGTGACGCGTAGCTCATGCCGGCCCTGTCTAGTCCAGAAGGAACGATCTAAAGTGGGCCACCTTGCACAATAAATGCTGCAAACTACATACACTATATACAAGGTATATATAGAAGCTATATCCACCCTAGGAATACCGACCTGTTTGCCAGAAAGAATCCAAAATGGCGAGGAATTGACTGAGAAGAAGCGATTTTTGTTAAACTGCTCATTAAGGCTTAATTAGTCCATAACTTCATTAATAATTGTAATCAAGCAAATCTGGGTAGAAGTTATATGCACCCTAGGTACCCCTACCTTCATGCCAGAAAGAATCAAAATCGGCGAAGAATTGAGGGAGAAGAAGCGATGTGTGTGGAAACTGCTCATCAGGGCTTAATTACTCCATATCTTCATTATTAATTGCAATTATGCAAATTTGGGAAGAAGCTCTATGCACCCCATGGAGACCTACCTTCCTGCCAAAAAGAATAAAAATCGGTGAAGAATTGAGAGAGAAGAAGCGATTTTCGTGAAATGTGGACAACGCCAGAAGGACGACGGACAACACATGATGGGATAAACTCATCACCTGTTGGCTGGACGAGCTCATAACTCAAATAGCTACTTTTTATAAAGGTGGTGAACAGAAAATTATCCCAAAAAACAAATCACACTGAACCTTGAGGTTGACTACACACACCGAGACTATGCCTCAGATACCTGAAGCTCTGGATGGTTTGACGCATTGCATTGCTGCTACATGATTGGCTGATTGGATAACTGCATTAATGCCCAGGTGTACAGGTGAATGTATTGATGTATTGAGACTGCACTCACTTTGCACTTGTATGGCACTTCCCTCCACACATGTCTGAGGTAATGGCTGAAAGAAACACAACAACGATCCATGTATTAACTCAGCACGAAAAGGAAATGAACGAATAACGTGTGTGTGTGTGTGTGTGTGTGTGTGTGTGTGTGTGTACCTATGGAACAGTATACTCCTCTCCATCCCAAATCACACTGACAGCTGCCATCTCCCTCTAAACCATCCTTACAGCGGCCATGTACACACTTACAGTCTACAGGATGAGAACACACAGACGGGTTAATAAACAAAGAGTAAAGAAAAACAATCATAAAATAAGAAGAGTGAATAATAAAGTGATGATAACAGAGGAAGGGTCCATGGATACCTTGATCACAGTGGATGCCATATTTGTCGGCTTGGCAGTTCTCACAGCCTGTGCCATTAAAGCCAGGGTTGCATTGGCACACACCAGTGCCGTTGATACCATCCACACACACACCATTCCCAAAACATGGCTGGCCTTCAGGCCCTGGACAAATCTCACAGTCAGTGCCATAAAATCCCTCACAGCACTTCCTTGTCTAGAGAGACACAAAAGATATAGAAAAGTTCCAAGAAATAGGTCTTCATACTATATCTCTAATACATCATACTCCAAATATCACATGTATATTGAACATAATGTAATTATTTCAACACCATTGAAATTATTAAAAAATGACACAAAAATAAAAACGTTGTAAATTGGTGATATATTTAAGTCATGTGTCATGACATCACCATGAAACAGGGGCGTGGCTTATTTGAATGACAAGCTGGGTCATCTATGATGCACAAATTTAGTGACCTTTTTGAACCTACCGTACCTGAGATACAGAAAAACTTAAAGCTAGGCTGCCTTTCAGATTTTTCAAGTGTAGGTCTCATCTCATCTCATTATCTCTAGCCGCTTTATCCTGTTCTACAGGGTCGCAGGCAAGGTGGAGCCTATCCCAGCTGACTACGGGCGAAAGGCGGGGTACACCCTGGACAAGTCGCCAGGTCATCACAGGGCTGACACATAGACACAGACAACCATTCACACTCACATTCACACCTACGGTCAGTTTAGAGTCACCAGTTAACCTAACCTGCATGTCTTTGGACTGTGGGGGAAACCGGAGCACCCGGAGGAAACCCACGCGGACACGGGGAGAACATGCAAACTCCGCACAGAAAGGCTCTCGCCGGGCATGGGGCTCGAACCCGGACCTTCTTGCTGTGAGGTGACAGCGCTAACCACTACACCACCGTGCCGCCCCAAGTGTAGGTCATAAAAAGAATTTTCCCCAACACCCAATTATTTTTGCTTAGTGGACCGAAAGCTACTGAATTCGAATCACAGACTTCCAATTTTATTAGTTTTTTTAAATAGAACAATTAATGAATTTATTGGCCCTAAATTCTCTGCTATTTTTTCCTGCTTCACCATGACCCAATTCAAGATACTACATCATGCATCACGTGGTGGGCTTTCCCTGTTCGCGCAAGGCATTGTGGGATACAAATTTGAAACAGGAGAGAAAAATGGTGAACGTGAGTGTGCGAATGAAATGTGAAAGGCCGACTACAGTAACAGAAAGCGAGAAGAAAAGACGTTATGTTATATACAAAGGAAAGGAAATGCAGGACCAAGCTAATAAATATCGGCGGTCAGCGAGCACCTCGGTGTGATCAGCTGTTCGTTTAGTGACAGAATGATGGAACTGTCAGTGCACGCTCAAAGGTAAACCTGTAGATGGCAGTAATGCAACACTGTGGATGCCAGCTGCTGTAAAGCCCAAAAGAAGAAGAAAAACTTGTGCAGGCGCACACGGACTTCCTCTGTCTGCTTGACTGAGCGAAGTGAGCGATTTCATGCACATTATTTACTTTAATTCCCTCAAATTAAATAACTATAATAACTATAAACATATACCACAATGACCACATTTCAGAGGGAACTAAATTTCACTGATTTTATGAAATTGAAAGGCCGTCTAGCTTTAAGAATGATTTATATTTGCTTTAAGAATTGTATATATTTAGATTTTGCTTTTATTTTTACTGTTCTGTTAGTTTTACTTTGTTTTCCTAAATGCCACATTTATCATAATTTCTGTATCATCTTGGGTGAAACTTAATTTTACATTACTTGAAGCACAGTGCCAAACAACATAACAAATGCTTCTAGAAATGGAATGAATGCAATATTTATTTATTATTATACATACAGGACACTTTTTCCATGGAATAAAAACATTTATTTTTTTCGCGGTCCGGTTTTCATCAAATCCTGTGCTCTGATTGGCTGGCTAGCGGGTCCGTAACTTACGGTATGGACCCCAGTTACAGACCCCAGTTACGGACCTCTGGTGACTAGTTCATTCACAACAACAACAAACACAGTAGCATTTTTTGTCAACATTTATCTATTTTTAATAAGATTTATTTATAAGATTATCAAAAATCTTATAAGTTTTTGCCAGCATTTCTCAGGAAAATTAATTTTACTCAGCATTAATTTTACATCATGGATAGCGATAACGACAGTCTTCACAGTGAAAGCGAGTTTTACTACCCTGAGGAAGAAGAAATAAAAGAAAGCATTTCAGGAGAAAGCTAAAAACATGTAACTTGCTAACGCCGAGCAAAAACATGGCTGAATCCTGAATGACTCAATTTTGTATAAATAGGGGATTACATAGGCGGCAAAATGTAGTTTTTTTCCTGCCATGGAAGTGCACTTGTATACCGAGGAGGAAGCCATTTGCATTACAGCCGTGAATGAGGATTCAAAATGGCGGCTCGGCTCAGTTTTCCCTTTCGTGCGCTCTCGTTTTCAGTTAGAAATTGGTAAAGAAAAAAATAAATATATTATTTACCAGCTTAAGGTCGGTCCGTATGGTGAAATACCGTGACCTAGGCCTTGAATACTTTCAAGACCTCGGTCACGGTATTTCACGATATGGACCTCCCAGCTGGTAAATAACATATATGTATTCTATTCCCTTCTAGCCGGTTTCATTCATTTGGTTTGATAGCATGCAATATTGTTAGCATATCACTTATCCTATGTGTATTACTCCACTCTACCCAATGGAGAATGAGCGTGCAATATTGTTACGATATTGCACATTTTCAAGACAACACAACGTCACATATCAGAGCTGGCACGAATATCCAATGAGAAACTTTTCTGCTATGCATGCGCACAATCAGTTTTGTGTTTGCTAGGAAAGAAAAAGACATGCTGAACACTCAAAAGGCTACCAAAACTTCATTATGTATTCTTTATGCATATTTACAAGAGAAAAACATACCAATGGACATTGAAAAACTCGAGGAGAGACACATCAGAGACGTAAAATTTCCGCGCTAGCGAGCGACTGTGACAATTTGTAGACAAACATGGCTGCCAAGTTAGCTTTGTTAAATATGGAAGATTTTGAGAGAATTTGAGAGAATTTTGACTGCCAGGTCGCTCTGTTATGTGTAGTTGTCGATGTTGATTTTAAAATAACTGAGTAAATTACACAGGGAAATGAATACTTAAGTCTGAGTGAAAAATACTGTGGCGAGTGTGCGTGGAAGAAGAGTCTGGAGACAGAAATCTTAGTTTCTTGGTCGTTAGCCTGTGCTACTTGCTCTCAATAGATAGCACTGGCTTGACCGCTTTATTAGCATTCGCTAACACTACTGATGAACGCTACGCCGGCTGGAAGGTGACTTCACTGCTGTGCTAACAGCGCCGAGTTGTGGGTTAGCTAGTGTTGGCATTTGAGAATGCTGATATGAAGAGTGTGTATAATAATAATAATAATAATAATGGGGCGGCACGGTGGTGAAGTGGTTAGCGCTGTCGCCTCACAGCAAGAAGGTCCGGGTTCGAGCCCCGTGGCCGGCGAGGGCCTTTCTGTGTGGAGTTTGCATGTTCTCCCCGTGTCTGCGTGGGTTTCCTCCGGGTGCTCCGGTTTCCCCCACAGTCCAAAGACATGCAGGTTAGGTTAACTGGTGACTCTAAATTGACCGTAGGTGTGAATGTGAGTGTGAATGGTTGTCTGTGTCTATGTGTCAGCCCTATGATGACCTGGCGACTTGTCCAGGGTGTACCCCGCCTTTCGCCCGTAGTCAGCTGGGATAGGCTCCAGCTTGCCTGCGACCCTGTAGAAGGATAAAGCGGCTAGAGATAATGAGATGAGATGAGATAATAATAATGGCTAGCTTTTTTTCATGGTATATCAGATCTATTCCATTCAGCTAGCATGATATTGAACTCCTCTTCCACTCATTCAATATCATGCTAGCTGAATGGAATATATCTGATAGACCACTCAAAGACAGGCAATATTAGGCCTTCTTATTTTCACTGCAGTACAATGCATAGGTGTCCTATAGGTGAAGCAACGAGCTTCATTTCTGCAATTTCTCACCAAGGTTGAGAAAATTTAACATGTCTGAATTGGGCTGTATTTGACACATGCTATAAGACCTGCCTTTCTGTGTGCTGTCTGGTATCAAATGATATGTTGATTAATATAGCAGCATGAGTTTGAATCCCAACAATGACACAGCCATCCCTAGCTGGGAACCAAGGCAGCAAAATTGGCTGTGGTATCTTGGTGGAAGGGATGGCATACTCTTTCTACCTTGTCAATAACAGTGACACTAGCCAATCATGGGCATCTATAAGTTAATGCATGTAGAAGAAGGCAGATGGTGCTTTCATCCTGTAGTTTGAACTTGTGAGATACACGTGTTAGCCTTTATCCTCGTGTTTGGTCGGTTTTATGTGATAGGGTTGACTGGTGGGAGGGAATTGACAGTTGATCAAATTGGGGAGAAAATGGGGGGAAAGGCTAGTTCCTGGAACAGCTGCTGTCAAGGTTTGCTGCAAGGGCGCATACACAATAAGCTTTATAAAGAAGTATTTGCATATTCTTTATTTTTCTCTGAGTTTTCCAGTTCTCTCAATAAATTTGATGAAGGATGATGTGAAAACAGGAATGAAGGTCATTAGAGTTGTTCTTTAAGCAATTTATGGAGGCACAAGAGAAAATCATACGTACAATTTTGCGATTTTCACAGGGGGCCGCACAGCCGATGTACCGCTTATTTCTCCTCGTTTTTAACAAACATCTCCTCGGTGACTTTGAATAACAGACACAGAATCAGAGAACTCTGGCACAATAATACCAATTATTTCATTTCAACAATCCAACACATAATGCTTATTGTTCAGAACTGTTTGATTGGCATTTACCGACTTCAGTTGCTTTGTTCCAGCTGGACAGCGATTCTCGGGTGGATTAAAGCAGTCCATACACTTTCCCTACACACAGCATCATCAGACACATATGATATCAATTCCATTTTATTTGTATAGCACTTTTAACAACAGAAATCTGCTTTAGTGACTGAAAAGGGAGCCCATCTTCCTCTGGGTGATACTCTGTAGCTGTATAGTTGTAGAAGAGTAAAGGCAAGCTGTAGTACAGTGTCTTGCAAAAGTCAAAAGTATTCATCCCACTTGGTGTTTGTTCTGTTTTGTCTCATTACAAGCTGGAATTAAAATGGATTTTTGGGGGTTAGCACCATTTGATTAACACAACATGCCGACCACTTTAAAGGTGAAATATCTCATCTCATCTCATCTCATTATCTCTAGCCGCTTTATCCTTCTACAGGGTCGCAGGCAAGCTGGAGCCTATCCCAGCTGACTACGGGCGAAAGGCGGGGTACACCCTGGACAAGTCGCCAGGTCATCACAGGGCTGACACATAGACACAGACAACCATTCACACTCACATTCACACCTACGGTCAATTTAGAGTCACCAGTTAACCTAACCTGCATGTCTTTGGACTGTGGGGGAAACCGGAGCACCCGGAGGAAACCCACGCGGACACGGGGAGAACATGCAAACTCCACACAGAAAGGCCCTCGCCGGCCCCGGGGCTCGAACCCAGGACCTTCTTGCTGTGAGGCGACAGCGCTAACCACTACACCACCGTGCCGCCCCAAGGTGAAATATTTTTTACATTTTTTTTTTTATTGTGACACAAACAATAATTAAGATGAAAAAACAGAAATCTGGAGTGTGCATAGGTATTCAACCCCCGCCCCCCAAAAAAGTCAACACTTTGTAGAGCCACCTTTTGCTACAATTACAGCTGCAAGTCTCTTGGGGTATGTCTCTATTAGCTTAGCACATCTAGCCACTGGGATTTTTGGCCATTCCTCAAGGCAAAACTGCTCCAACTCCTTCAAGTTAGATGAGTTGCGTTGGTATACAGCAATCTTCAAGTTATGCCACAGATTCTCAATTGGACTGAGGTCTGGGCTTTGATTAGGCCATTCTAAGACATTTAAATGTTTCCCTTTAAACCACTCCAGTGTAGCTTTAACAGGATGTTTAGGGTCATTGTCATGTTGGAACGTGAACCTTCGTCCCAGTCTCAAACCTCTGGCCGACTCAAACAGGTTTTCCTCCAGAATTGCCCTGTATTTAGTGCCATCCATCTTTCCTTCAGTCCTGACCAGCTTTCCTGTCCCTGCAGATGAAAAACATCCCCACAGCATGATGCTGCCACCACCATGCTTCATTGTAGAGATGGGGTTCTCAGGGTGTTGGGTTTGTGCCACACATGGCATTTCCCATGATGGCCAAAAAGTTCCATTTTTGTCTCATTTGACCAAAGAATCTTCTTCCATGTGTTTGGGGAGTCTGCCACATGCTGTTGGGCAAACTCCAAACCTATTTTCTTAAGCAATGGCTTTTTTTTCTGGCCACTCTTCCATAAAGCCCCGCTCTGTGGAGTGTATGGCTTAAAGTGGTCCTATGGACAGATACTCCCATCTCCGCTGTGGATCTTTGCAGCTCCTTCAGTGTTATCTTTGGTGTCTTTGTTGCATCTCTGATTAATGCCCTCCTTGCCCGGTCTGTGAGTTTTGGTGGGCGGCCTTCTCGTCAGGTTTGTAGTGGTGCCATATTCTTTCCACTTTGCTATGATGGATTTAATGGTGCTTCTTGGGATGTTCAAAGTTTGGAATTTTTTTTTTATAACCCAACCCTGATCTATACTTCTCCACAACTTTGTCTCTGACCTGTTTGGAGGCTCCTTGGTTTTCATGTTGCTTGCTGAGTAGTGTTGCAGAGTCAGGGTCCTTCCAGAACAGGTTGATTTATACAGACATCATATGACAGATCATGTGACACTTTGATTGCACACAGGTGGATCTTAATCGACTAATTATGGGACTTATGAAGTGAATTGGTTGGACCAGCTCTTATTTAGGGGTTTCATACGAAAGGGAGTGAATACCTACAGTATGCACACTCCAGATTTCTGTTTTTTTTCATCTTAATTTTTATTTTGTGTCACAGTAAAACAACAATTTGTACCTTTAAAGTGGTAGGCATGTTGTGTAAATCAAATGGCACTAACCCTTCAAAAATCCATTTTAATTCCATCTTGTAATGCAACAAAACAGGACAAACACCAAGAGGGATGAATACTTTTGCAAGACACTGTAAATGTATTGAAAGGATGATCGTGAGTTAAAGTCCTGGGATTAATACAGTCTTTATGATTACAGCAGCAGCTCTTGGGTATAAATCTAGTATCTGGTCAAGATTAGCTACTGGAACAAGAGTGAGATTTGGACATGAACGTCCGATTCTTGGGACACATTCAAGACTGAACATTTTAGAACAGTGTGTATGTATAAAATTAAAAAGATAACTGAAGTAGAGAGAGGTTTGAAGAATAGTTAGGTCATACCCATTCAATTTTGCTGGTGGCTGTGTCACAGCGGTTTTTAGGAATCTTCAGGACCGAGGACAATCCGTGGATCACTCCTTTATCAGTCTTAATATCTGTAACATTCACCTGGGCCTTGTTTACAAACCACTAGATACAGGATAAGGGAGAGAAATGGAGTGAGAGAAGAACTGAAATGTAGTAGCCTATATTACACACACACACACACACACACACACACACACAGGTGAATAACTCAATACTGTCTCATCTCATCTCATTATCTGTAGCCACTTTATCCTGTTCTACAGGGTCGCAGGCAAGCTGGAGTCTATCCCAGCTGACTACGGGCGAAAGGCGGGGTACACCCTGGACAAGTCGCCAGGTCATCACAGGGCTGACACATAGACACAGACAACCATTCACACTCACATTCACACCTACGGTCAATTTAGAGTCGCCAGTTAACCTAACCTGCATGTCTTTGGACTGTGGGGGAAACCGGAGCACTCGGAGGAAACCCACGCGGACACGGGGAGAACATGCAAACTCCGCACAGAAAGGCCCTCGCTGGCCACGGGGCTCGAACCCGGACTTTCTTGCTGTGAGGCGACAGCGCTAACCACTACACCACCGTGCCGCCAACTCGATACTGTATTCTGGCTTATACACTGCTCCTTAGATATTTTTGCACACCAAGCTTTAGAAAACAGTTTTGGTAAATGAGTATTTTTGTCCATTTTTAACTTTAATGCTAACCAGATTTATTTATTTAAAAAAAAATCTATTCATAGCTGTCACAGCTGAACACTTTCACACTCCATGTATGAACAGTTCTTTACCTTTAAATTCATTTTAATTTTATCCAATCTCCTCTAATGTGACATATTTGTATTTTTCCTTGTACTTTCTAAGTTCATAAGATTTTTTTTTTTGCTATTGTAAATCTGAATTGTTTTGCTTATTTTGAAATTGCATTCAAAAGTTTGCATTTGTATAACAAAATGTGCTTTCCAGTGAGACATTTTACAATTTAATTTGTGATTCTTTGTATTAACATGGGAAGGTTAACACACATTATTCTATACACATTCACTGGATATGATCAATCGTGTGCTCTGATTGGCTACTCTACTATAAAAATATCAGCTCATATACCATGAATAGAGAAAAACAAAATGGCAGAGCATGTTGCTGAAGAAGAAACCTTTATTTGTCACATGCACACTTCAAGCACAGTGAAATTCATCCTCTGCATTTAACCCATCTGAAGTAGTGAAGTCACGTGCACTAGAGGTCTGCGCGGGACAGAATTTTCAGTCCCGCTCCCGCCTGCTTCCGCATTGTGCAGTCCCGCTCCCGCAAAGAATTATGATTTTCAGTCCCGCTCCTGCCCGCGCCTGCCATAGTTTGTCCCGCTCCCGCCCGCAAATCCCGCATGATGCAGACGTTCGCGTTATTTCTCACGAAAGTTCTTGTCATTGGCTTGGGGAATTGTTGTCCTTTTAAGACAGTACATACATGGCAATTCAGGCCTGATGTACCTGATTTATGGTCGTTGTATGTCAGAACCTTTTGGCACTTATCACAACAAGCAAAGGGCAGCTGATTTCCCTCTGCGTCATACACAAGTGAGAACGACTTCCAAATGTCTGATTTCAGGACTCTTGACTTTTTAACGGTAAATGTACCTCTTTTTAAAGCAGCACTTACTTCTGAAGCACTGTGAGCTTCACTAGAGGAGCTCTGCTCTTCTGCCATGATCAGAGAACTCAAACACAGAAGAGCGGAAAGGAATCGGAAACGTACGCGAGATTAGACCACATCCGCAAATTTAGGCATCTTAAAATGTTTTTATTAATGCCAAATAAAATATCCAGCACAAATTATATATCTCATCTCATCTCATTATCTCTAGCCGCTTTATCCTTCTACAGGGTCGCAGGCAAGCTGGAGCCTATCCCAGCCTATCCCAGCCTATCCCAGCTGTACACCCTGGACAAGTCGCCAGGTCATCACAGGGCTGACACATAGACACAGACAACCATTCACACTCACATTCACACCTACGGTCAATTTAGAGTCACCAGTTAACCTAACCTGCATGTCTTTGGACTGTGGGGGAAACCGGAGCACCCGGAGGAAACCCACACGGACACGGGGAGAACATGCAAACTCCACACAGAAAGGCCCTCGCCGGCCCCGGGGCTCGAACCCAGGACCTTCTTGCTGTGAGGCGACAGCGCTAACCACTACACCACTGTGCCGCCCCGACATAAATTAATAATTTATAAATTTTATTTTAAACACGTTTTTAGTTAGCGGGACTGCAGCTTATCACCTCTCCCGCCCGCTCCCGCATTGTGCACTCGCCCTCCCGCCCGCAATGAGCTTTCAAAATTTGTCCCGCGCCGCACTGCTTTGTGTCGGGTCCCACGGGAGTGCAGGGCTCTAACGTGCACACACACCCAGAGCAGTGGGCAGCCACACTACAGCGCCCGGGGAGCAGTCAGGGGTTAGGTACCTTGCTCAAGGGCACTTCAGCCCAAGGCCACCCCACGTTAACCTAACTGCATGTCTTTGGACTGTGGGGGAAAACGGAGCACCCAGAGGAAACCCACGCAGACACAGGGAGAACATGCAAACTCCACACAGAAAGGCCCTCGCCGGCTTCGAACCCAGAACCTTCGTGCTGTGAGGCGACAGCGCTAACCACTACACCGCCCTGAAGATGAAATAAGAACTACTCAGAAACAAAACTCCCCAAAATACAAAAAAGCAACAAAATATGGAATAAAAGTATTTGATGGTAAGAACACATCTTTTTTTAATTTTTCAAGAATTATTATTATTATGGCATTTTTCACAAATTGTTCCTGTCATTTCGCAGGTTTGTTTCATTCTAAGCGGAAATGATTCTGTCGGACATTTTGTATAAATTTTTTATTTATTGAATTTGCAAAAAATAAAAATAAAAATGCTCTGTTTCTCAAAATCCAGTGAATGTGGAAAGAATAAAACAGTTATTCCACTCAAATCTCATCGTACATGGCTTATAGCCGACTCGGTGCTAAGTGCCTCAGTGACTATCAGCTCATGTACGACTCGATTTCATGGAATAACTGTTAAATATACACCCTCTGTTCAAGCAGTTAAAGTAGAATTGTTACTGTGAAATATGGACTACTCGAGCTAATTACTGAGCGTAACATCTGTGCAAGCGAGCACATCTATTATACAACCAATAAGAAAAGCAGAATGGCACTGGAAATAAAACATATCTGTTGGGAACATTAATATTTCGCTCAGATGTGTTGGTAAATTGCTAAGAAAAGATTGCTGGAGAAGGGAAAGAGTGTTTGACGTACGTTGTTGTCATTGTAGAATATACTCAGCTGATAGGAGAATCCCAGCATACTGTCTTTATACAGACCATCCTGCAAGTCAGCTTGCATCAGAGTCTCATCCAGGACAATGTGGTACTGGGTTATGTTCACGTCCTAGACACAAGAAATCATATCGAGACGGGTAAGTGCAAAGGTGTGCACTGGCCACTTTATTAGGCACACCCATCCCCCTGCTGTTTTATGCAGTTCTCTAATCAGCCGATCCCTTGACAGCAGCACAATGCATCAAATCGTGCAGATACAAATCAAGAGCTTCAGTTAATGTTCACTTCTTCAAACATCAGAATGGGAAAAATTGTGATCTCAAAGTGTGACTTTCTTTCACTGTGGCATGGGTGTTGGTTTGAGCCAGATGGACTGGTTTATTTGAGTATTTCAGAAACTGCTGATCTCCCGGGGTTTTCACACACAACAGTCTCTAGAGTTGACACAGAATGGTGCAAAAAACATTGAGTGAGTGAATGAGTGACAGTTCTGTGGGTGGAAACAAACACCTTGTTGATAAGAGAGATCAGAGGAAAATGGCCAGATTGGTTCGAGCTGCCAGGAAGGAAAGATATAGCAACTCATATAATCACTCTTTTCAACTGTGGTGAGCAGAAAAGCATCTCAGCATGCAACAGCACAAGAACACAATGGGTTCCACTCCTGCAGCCACGAACAGGAATCTTAGAATCAAGAACAAGTTCCTGTTAAAGTAGCCAGTAAGCGTGTGTATATATGTACAGTGGGACAAAAAAGTATTTAGTCAGCCACCAATTGTGCAAGTTCTCCCACTTAAAAAGATGAGAGAGGCCTGTAATTTTCATCATAGGTACACTTCAACTATGAGAGACAGAATGGGGGAAAGAATCCAGGAAATCACATTGTAGGATTTTTAATGAATTAATTGGTAAATTCCTCGGTAAAATAAGTATTTGGTCACCTACAAACAAGCAAGATTTCTGGCTCTCACAGACCTGTAACTTCTTCTTTAAGAGGCTCCTCTGTCCTCCACTCGTTACCTGTATTAATGGCACCTGTTTGAACTCATTATCAGTATAAAAGACACCTGTCCACAACCTCAAACAGTCACACTCCAAACTCCACTATGGCCAAGACCAAAGAGCTGTCAAAGGACACCAGAAACAAAATTGTAGACCTGCACCAGGCTGGGAAGACTGAATCTGCAATAGGTAAGCAGCTTGGTGTGAAGAAATCAACTGTGGGAGCAATTATTAGAAAATGGAAGACATACAAGACCACTGATAATCTCCCTCGATCTGGGGCTCCACGCAAGATCTCACTCCGTGGGGTCAAAATGATCACAAGAACGGTGAGCAAAAATCCCAGAACCACACGGGGGGACCTAGTGAATGACCTGCAGAGAGCTGGGACCAAAGTAACAAAGGCTACCATCAGTAACACACTACGCCGCCAGGGACTCAAATCCTGCAGTGCCAGACGTGCCCCCCTGCTTAAGCCAGTACATGTCCAGGCCCATCTGAAGTTTGCTAGAGAGCATTTGGATGATCCAGAAGAGGATTGGGAGAATGTCATATGGTCAGATGAAACCAAAATAGAACTTTTTGGTAAAAACTCAACTTGTCGTGTTTGGAGGAGAAAGAATGCTGAGTTGCGTCCAAAGAACACCATACCTACTGTGAAGCATGGGGGTGGAAACATCATGCTTTGGGGCTGTTTTTCTGCAAAGGGACCAGGACGACTGATCCGTGTAAAGGAAAGAATGAATGGGGCCATGTATCGTGAGATTTTGAGTGAAAACCTCCTTCCATCAGCAAGGGCATTGAAGATGAAACGTGGCTGAGTCTTTCAGCATGACAATGATCCCAAACACACCGCCCGGGCAACGAAGGAGTGGCTTCGTAAGAAACATTTCAAGGTCCTGGAGTGGCCTAGCCAGTCTCCAGATCTCAACCCCATAGAAAATCTTTGGAGGGAGTTGAAAGTCCGTGTTGCCCAGCGACAGCCCCAAAACATCACTGCTCTAGAGGAGATCTGCATGGAGGAATGGGCCAAAATACCAGCAACAGTGTGTGAAAACCTTGTGAAGACTTACAGAAAACGTTTGACCTCTGTCATTGCCAACAAAGGGTATATAACAAAGTATTGAGATGAACTTTTGTTATTGACCAAATACTTATTTTCCACCATAATTTGCAAATAAATTCTTTAAAAATCAGACAATATGATTTTCTGGATTTTTTTTCTCATTTTGTCTCTCATAGTTGAAGTGTACCTATGATGAAAATTACAGGCCTCTCTCATCTTTTTAAGTGGGAGAACTTGCACAATTGGTGACTGACTAAATACTTTTTTGCCCCACTGTATATATAATGTACGGTGTGTGTGTGGTGCTACAGATGGTACCAGTGAATCCTGGCCTGTACTCTTCAGATATTCTCTGATGGCGTTGTCTGTAGGTGCAAAAACTGTAAAGCCAGAGGCCTCCTCGATGTCTGTAGTCAGGTTGTATGTCTAAAACACAAGAGAAATGAATTAAAATCTTTACTTCACTCACATAGTTAAAACAAGAGACAATTATCCATTCCACAGACACTTTCATTTCAAACCTACTATCAGAGCGTTCTTGAAGAGAGAGAACTCTGGCCTCTTGTCCAGCACCACAAGTAAACCAGCACTCAGCTTACGATCAGTGATTAGGACCTGATTAAGACACACAAAAGCACATTAGCGAAGGTTTAAAGTAAATATTTAGATTTCTTTCTCACAGTTTTCAAAGCCAGACCACTTGCTTTATCAATCAGATGAATGAGTCCATTCTTGGCGACAATGTCTCCTGATGTAATCGTAGCTCCGGCAACCATCGTGGTCTAAATTTAAAAAAAAAAAAAACAGGTACAAGTTAGTGAAAACATTATTGAATTTATTGTTTTTCTATTCTTTTTTTAAATGTCTGTGGGACTGTTGTGATGCTTATTACACAACCCTTTACCTCATTGGTCCAGACAACAGGAAGTGTTCCTCTTAAATAAGAAACCAATTGTGGAGACGGGGAGCTACGTAGGTCTGATAATCTATAAAGCCCAGATACCACATGACCCCTAAACACACAATCAGCATTTTAGTCAAATGTCATGATCATTTATTCATCACTCAGGTTTATTCAGCAATGCAGAAACAGAAGCATTCAATTCATGTTATGACGTGCATAAAAAATATATAGGGTGTTTCAAAATTTCTTTTATATCATTTCACAGTCGGGTGGCACGGTGGTGTAGTGGTTAGCGCTGTCGCCTCACAGCAAGAAGGTCCTGGGTTCGAGCCCCGGGGCCGGCGAGGGCCTTTCTGTGTGGAGTTTGCATGTTCTCCCCGTGTCCGCGTGGGTTTCCTCCGGGTGCTCCGGTTTCCCCCACAGTCCAAAGACATGCAGGTTAGGTTAACTGGTGACTCTAAATTGACCGTAGGTGTGAATGGTTGTCTGTGTCTATGTGTCAGCCCTGTGATGATCTGGCGACTTGTCCAGGGTGTACCCCGCCTTTCGCCCGTAGTCAGCTGGGATAGGCTCCAGCTTGCCTGCGACCCTGTAGAAGGATAAAGCGGCTAGAGATAATGAGATGAGATTTCACAGTCTAATAACTTTTCCAATTCTTGTTCAATTGACCTCAAATTTTAACAGCATGTGTGGAAACAGGTCAAAATTTTATGTTTCAAGTTTTTTTGTTTTTAGCTTTTTCGGTATAGAAACGCCATTCACTGGAAAAGAAAAGGCGTTTTGTGTGTAAGAGTATGCTTAAACACGGTCGAACAAGGCTGCAGCATGCGTTTATGAGAGAATTCTCTAAAAATGCACCAACTGCAATGCAGATTTGGACACGGCACAACAAGTTCAAAGAGGAAGGCTGTCTGTGTGTCTGTGTCTTAGGCGGTGCGAATATTGAAAATTTGTGAAATCGTTCATGGAATCCACATACCTTTGAATTTCTCATTCAAATTTTGAGGAATAAATCTTATATTGCTCAACATTAAGCCTGTTCAGTTTCATTTGCCTCGACTATGTAGTTTCTGGGATATTTACATCTCAAATAACATCACATTTTTTGAAACACCCTGTATATTTCAGTCGTAATGACTTGGTTTAATTAACTACAGTTTGATAGCTATTAAGTTTTCAGTTCAACTTTTCTGTCAGTTTCTTTATCAAACTGATATCAAAATATCTTTTAAAGATATATGATATAGTAAAGTCTTTGAAATGAGCCAGTAATTATTCACAGCATCTAACAGTTCACAGTTGCCTTTACATAATTTATTTAATTAAAAAAAAAAGAAAAAAAGTTTTTATCCAGGCGGCACGGTGGTGTACTGGTTAGCGCTGTCGCCTCACAGCAAGAAGGTCCGGGTTCGAGCCCCGTGGCCGGCGAGGGCCTTTCTGTGTGGAGTTTGCATGTTCTCCCCGTGTCCGCGTGGGTTTCCTCCGGGTGCTCCGGTTTCCCCCACAGTCCAAAGACATGCAGGTTAGGTTAACTGGTGACTCTAAATTGACCGTAGGTGTGAATGTGAGTGTGAATGGTTGTCTGTGTCTATGTGTCAGCCCTGTGATGACCTGGCGACTTGTCCAGGGTGTACCCCGCCTTTCGCCCGTAGTCAGCTGGGATAGGCTCCAACTTGCCTGCGACCCTGTAGGACAGGATAAAGCAGCTAGAGATAATGAGATGAGATGAGTTTTTATCCAAATTTTGAACAAAGGCAAATTTTCTGCCTGTATAAGTGTTATATGGCAAACAATAAGATTAATAGGATCAATTTATCAAGCTTGATATGAATTCATAAATTGTTTCAAGCCAGCACTGTACAATCCTTTTGGCAAATAATTTACAGTTATTCCATGAAATCGAGTCGTACATGAGCCGATAGCCGACGAGGAACGTAGCACCGAGTCGGCTATAAGCCATGTACGACGAGATTGAGTGGAATAACTGTTTTATTCTATCCACATTCACTGGATTTTGAGAAACAGAGCATTTTTATTTTTTGCAAATTCGTTGAATAAAAACTTTATACAAAATGTCCAACAAAATCATTTCTGTTTAGAATGTAAACAAACTGGCGATGTGACAGGAGAAATTTATGAAAAATGCTATAATAATTCTTGAAAAATAAAAAAAGATACGTTTTTACCATCAAATACTTTCATTCCATATTTTGTTGTTTATTTTTTATTTTGTTTTCAAGTAGTTTTTATTTCATCCACGGTTGGTTCAGCAACACGCTCCGCCATTTTGTTTTTCTCTCCTCATGGTATATGAGCTGATATCCTAGTAGTAGAGTAGCCAATCAGAGTGCGCAATTACTCATATCCAGTGAATGTAGATATAATAATTCTTGAAACAATTGTTTTAAATAAACTCCACACAGACAACAACCTGAGTTCAGGATGAAGTTCTGAGGTCGCAAAAACCATCAGTGGCGAAACTTTAACCCCGGGTTTATTCTTGACCCAGGTGAACAAATTTAAATCAAATGCTGTCCTGATTACACTGATATAGATCTTACATGACCAGACTGTGAGTATTGCTGCTGGACAGCCAGAAATCCTGATCTTCTTTGCTCATATCACTGATTGCTTGCAATGAGGGCACGAAGAGAGTAATGTTCTGCTTCTCATACATCATCTCTGTAAGATCTGCTTTCTGCGGATCATTAAAAAACAAACACGATACTTGTCTTTGACTTTCAAAGATAGCTGAAAACACATATGTAGACCTTTTTTTTTTTTAGTACATGACCAAAGTTATCAACATGAAAAGTGTTTGACTTACAGTGACCCATGTATTGAATCCATTCAGGTTAAGGTTGCTTTCCAGTTCCTACAAAAACACAATGATGTAATTGCAATTTGAGGTTACAATGGATAAGTCAAACAAAAAATTGGCAAAGAAAAGTCAGAATAGATATTCCGTAGCATAAAGACTGTGTTGAGGTAAATATTACACATAAGAGAACCCTATAGCTGTTAAGATTATATGAAAGAGGCTATAGTCAGTTATAAAAGCAAACGGAGAGCGAAAAAGTCACTAGTGAATATTTAGCTCACACTCATTATGGAAGCTTCAGACTTTGAAACTGCAATCATGGTGATGGATTGGGTTTTTTTTCAGTATTGATATCTTAACATCCACTATACTCCCATTTCTGTTACTTCCTTCTGTTATTAAAGAAATATCCATGAAATCTAATACTGAAGATTTTAAAATTTCAATCTATCCTAAGGGTGTACAAACTTATGCACTGAGTAGTATAAAGTATGCATATAGGTTACTCTAGAATTTGACTGAACAGATGGTTGATGTCCTAAAATCTTGAAATGTTAATCAACTAAATTCTTGACTAGCTGTCGTACCTGTGACAGATATCCATAGCAAATTCTTCCATCTCCTGTGTAACCGGTTTGGCACACACACTCAAACTTTCCAAGATACTTCATCACACAACTGGCCTAAAGGGAAAACACAACTATTTTAATTCATTCAGTCATTCATCTTCGATAAGCTCTTGGGTCAGGATGGTGGGATATCTATAGCCAATCCCAGGAACACTTGGTATGAAGAGGGAAAAGGCATAAAGATATGATGTCAGTCTATCACAGGGCAATAAGCATACACACTTCTACACTCAGGCCATTTAAATTCACCAATTTACCCTGATGAGAGGAAGGAGGACAGTGAGAGAGTGAAAGTTAAGAAAGGCAGTAACCTGAGCTCAGGATCTAACCTGGGACTCTGGAGTTGTGACATGGCAAGTGTGTGTGTGTGTGTGTGTGTGTGTGTGTGTGTGTGTGTGTGTGTGTGTGTGTATTTGAGCTGCTCACCAGTTGATGGCATCCTCCCATGTGGTTTACACACTGGTTTACAGGCTCACAATCTTTCCCACTGCCCCGGAAATTTTGCTTGCAAACACAGTCATTCTGGAGGGGGGGTTGGGATAAAACAAACAAACAAACAAACAAACAAACAAACAAACATAAAATTGCACTGCTGACTGACAACATGAATGGATTGATGGAAGGATGAATGGATGGATGAATGGATGGATGAATGAATGGATGAATGAATGGATGAAAAGAGAACACACAAAGATAGGATGTCAGTCCAGGATGGATGGATGGCAGAAATTTTAGATGAATGGATTAATGAATTGCTTGATGGATGGATGGATGGATGGATGGTAGAGATTTTAGATGGATGGATACATGGATGGATAGTTGATTGGATAGATGGATGTTTGGATGGATGGGTGCATGGGGCTGAATGGGTGAATGGATGGATGGATGGATGGATAGATGGATGGATGAATAGATGAATGAATGGATAGAATATATGTATAATATGAATAAATAGCCCAGGCAGAGTAATATTAAGGATAGATAGTGTAGAGAACAGTTCCTACCTGCCCTGGACCCAGATAGACACAGGAGGCGTTAGGATGACACCACCCTCTAGACGGCTCCAAACAGTTATTAACAGGCCGACACTCATCTCCATCCTCTTTCCACCCACTCAGACACTCACACTTGTGTTTGCCCCTTCCCAGCTGCACACATACCGCCTGTAATATTAAAACATGCATTTTCATGGATTAGTGTGAAATGATCCAGTTATTAAAAAAATTAAAGCTGAGTTAAATAAAACTGTATATCAAAATAATCAAATTTATTTAAAATAAAAACAAGCAAATAAATGTAGTTGGGTGATGTCATTTTGGCCAATCAGGAATGAAGGAATCAATATGAGACTGTCCAGTGAATCAGTGAACTTAAAACATACTGTACCACTGGAACATAAATAAGAATATTGTACAATTTACATTTTAAAATCACATTTGAACCATTTTGTTGAAATTAAAAAATAAACTAAAATTCTAATGGCACGAGTCAATAACACACACACACGACCTACATTGTCACTGCAGCCCCCGTTCGGACTCCATGTACATGGGTCTTCGTGCACACACTGGAATCCATCGCCCATGTAACCAGGCTTACACACACAGCTTTAATAGTGATGCATTAAAAAAAATAAAAAAAATAAAAAACACAGATGTTTAGCTTAGTTTGATCTATGCATGGGAAAGCCATACTCAAATAGCAAGAACTAAATAAAATCAGCGTATATATTTTTTATTCATGAAGCACAACAGGACTGGATCAGAGGTGGTTTGAATTTCTAAAATGGCAGCATTAGTTAGAAAAGAATGCATCAGAGGGAAGTTTTTACTTAAAAATAAAGAAGATTTTATAATGATTAATCCTAAAAGAAGGGGTTTACTTTTTAGACAGATTCATTTATCATTCAAAATAAATAATCCATCAAGGATTTACTCAGGTTAAAGTTAAGATTTTATTTGGCTATTTAAGCCAGATTTAAGCTAATTTCAATCCTTGTTGGTGCAGGAATCAAACTGGTAGATTTTTTTTTTCATCGTAAAGGCAGGACACTCACTGTTGCTCCCCTTCTCGTTCCAGGATGCAGGTGGCGTGGATGTGGCATTTTTGGCTCGGCCCACAGGGAAGTTCATGTTCATCACACAGCTCTCCAACGATGCCTTGTTGACAGGATTGTGGTTTACATGCTCCAATTGAGTCGGGCCGACTGTCACAAATACCATGTACACACCTACAGGCTGAAGAATTTGTATTTTGGTATAATATTTTAAATAAACTTTGAGAGAGAAAATATATATCCACATTCACTGGATATGAGCAATTGCGTGCTCTGATTGGCTACTTGACTACTAGGATATCAGCTCATATACCGTGAGGAGAGAAAAACAAAATGGTGGTGCATGTTGCTGAACCAACCGAGGACGAAATAAAAACTCTACTCAAAAACAAAACCCCCAAAACTCTTATCAGGTATTTAAAAGAAAAAGAAATAGCTAAAAGAATATAGTTCCCCCCAGTATCTCCTGTTCCACACTCCAGCCCAGTTGGTGGCAGTAATGCACCTTTAAGTTGGTTTGCCAACTGCCAAAAAAAAACCTTAAAAAAAGAAAAAGAAAACCCCAAAAATACAAAACAAAAAAGCAGCAAAATATGGAATAAAATTATTTGATGATAAGAACATTTTTTTTTTAATTTTTCAACAATTATTATTATTATAGCATTTTTCACAAATTGCTCCTGTCGTTTCGCTGGTTTCTTTACATTCTAAGCAGAAATTATTTTGTCTGACGTTTTGTATAAAGTTTTTATTTATCGAATTTGCAAAAAATAAAAATGCTGTCTTTCTCAAAATCCAGCGAATGTGGACAGAATAAAACAGTTATTCTGCTCAATCCCGTCATACATGGCTTATAGCCAACTCGGTGCTACGCGCCTCGTCGGCTATCAGCTCATGTACGACTCAGTTTCGTAGAATAACTGTTAAATATATACATACTGTGTGTGTGTGTGTGTGTGTGTGTGTGTGTGTGTGTGTGTGTGTGTACTACCGTTCAAAAAGTTTGAGGTTACTTTGAAATGTCCTTATTTTTGAAAGAAAAGCACTGTTCTTTTCAATGAAGGTCACTTTAAACTAATCAGAAATCCACTCTATACATTGCTAATGTGGTAAATGACTATTCTAGCTGCAAATGTCTGGTTTTTGGTGCAATATGTCCATAGGTGTATAGAGGCCCACTTCCAGCAACTATCACTCCAGTGTTCTAATGGTACAATGTGTTTGCTCATTGCCTCAGAAGGCTAATGGATGATTAGAAAACCCTTGTACAATCATGTTAGCACAGCTCAAAACAGTTGAGCTCTTTAGAGAAGCTATAAAACTGACCTTCCTTTGAGCAGATTGAGTTTCTGGAGCATCACATTTGTGGGGTCGATTAAATGCTCAAAATGTCCAGAAAAATGGCTTGACTATATTTTCTATTCATTTTACAACTTATGGTGGTAAATAAAAGTGTGACTTTTCATGGAAAACACAAAATTGTCTGGGTGACCCCAAACTTTTGAACGGTAGTATATATGTTGTGACACATTTTGGACACAAGTATTTCAGTGACCTGGAAAATACTGTAAGAGAGCCGGTAAAGATGTAGTTCTATTTCGTTTCTACTGACCGCCAGAGGCGGTGCTTTCAGCACATGGATATCCATCACACGAACGTGCAGGTCGAGTAATAGTAACAACAAAGTCACGTGTGACCTGGGTGACGTCACCCCGTGACCCCGGCATAAAAGACCGGTAAACCCAGGAAGTGACCTCTTACATCTTCTCGCGTTTGCAGGTTGCGAGTTGGATTGAAATTTGGACAAAGCGCTGTGGTAGTTTCGTTACCCGTAGGGTTGGGGCTGTGCTTATGCACCCTCCAAGAAACTGCGCTAAGTCCACCAACTCTTTTCTTCTTGTCGTTATATTCGTATTGATTTATTACTCCGTAAGCTGAGCGCTCTCGCTCGGTGGAGTTAGCTGATTAGCCCTCCGGGGCGGTGTCCTCACCGCTGGAGGCCGGCTTGTTTTCGCTTCAGGTAAGCGGGTTTCATTTATTTAAATTAAAGCGGCGTTCCTCTCGCCGCTGTTTATCAGTTCTGCGGCGCTCGGCGCCTATCTTTGTTAATATTATTAACCACCTTGTTTTGTGTAGCCTCGCCGCCGGCCTGTTCACAGGCCGGCTGTCTTGTGTGTTGTATTCGTATTGATTTATTACTCCGTTAAGCTGAGCGCTCTCGCTCGGTGGAGTTAGCTGATTAGTCCTCCGGGGCGGTGTCCTCACCGCTGGAGGCCGGCTTGTCCTCATTCAGGTAAGCGGTTTTCATTTATTTAATTTAAAGCGGTGTTCCTCGCCGCTGTTTATCAGTTCTGTGGCGCACTGCGCCTATCTTTGTTAATATTATTAACCGCCTTATTTTGTGTAGCCTTGTCTCCGGCCTGCTCACAGGCCGGCGGTCTTGTGGGTTGTATTCGTATTGTTACTCCGTTAAGCTGAGCGCTCTCGCTCGGTGGAGTTAGCTGACTAGCCCTCCGGGGCGGTGTCCTCGCCGCTGGAGGCTGGCTTGTTGTCGCCCAGGTAAGCGGTTTTCATTCATCTAAATTAAAACGGTGTTTCTCGCCGCTGCTTATCAGTGCTGTGGCGCACGGCGCCTATCCTTGTTAATATTCCCGACCACGGGTGTGTTCGCCCGGTCGTTTTTCATTACCGCCTGATTGTTTATTTTGGGCTGCTTACTTGGGGTGTTCTCGCCCTATTTTTTAAGTTCCCTTCTGCCAGCCAGGCGTCATGGACCTCTTCTCTCGCTGCGCCAACTGCCGGTCCCCCTCGAACCGGAGGACGGCCACCGCGAATGCCCCTCATGCCTGGGTATTGATCACCTGCGGCAGGGGCTGACGGACATGGCCTGCGCAGACTGCATGTGCCTGAGCATCCAGCCAACGCTGAGGGCTGCATTGGCCCGTCTGGGGTTGGACACGCCCCGGTGGCCCAGCATCAGAGCGCTTTCTTCAGAGGTCCCACATAGCCTTCCTCGTTGTCTGTTCCGCCCTCGGCCTCATACATCGAGGAGTTACAGAGGTGTTGGGCGGACCCTAGATGCCTTCCCACCTCCCTAGTGACTGCAGGGCCCTGGCGGCAATGCAGGACACCCCTACCTATGGCCTCCTGCAGATGCCCAACATTGAGAAGCGGCTTTCATTCATTTAAATTAAAGCGGTGTTTCTCACTGCTGTTTATCAGTTCTGTGGCGCACAGTGCCTATCCTTGTTAATATTATCAACCGCTTGTTTTGTGTAGCCTTGTCTCCGGCCTGCTCACGGGCCGGCTGTCTTGTGTGTTATATTCGTATTAGTTGTTACTCCGTTAAGCTGAGCGCTCTCGCTCGGTGGAGTTAGCTGACTAGCCCTCCGAGGCGTGTCCTCGCTGCTGGAGGCCGGTTTGTTGTCGCTCAGGTAAGCGGTCTTCATTCATTTAAATTAAAGCGGTGTTTCTCGCCGCTGTTTATCAGTTCTGTAGCGCACGGCGCCATCCTTGTTAATATTCCCAACCACGGGTGTGTTCGCCCGGTCGTTTATTTTTTATTTCCGCCTGATAGTTTATTTTGGGCTACTTACTTGGAGCGTTCTCGCCCTATTTAAGTTCCCTTCTGCCAGCCAGGTGTCATGGACCCCCCAGACGCTGGAGGGGACGAGCGCGGCATCACGGGAGCTGTGTGACGCGGCTCCAGGCCTTTGCCTACTCGTCGCGGGAACTGGGCCGGCTGATGTCGTATCTCACCCTCGGCCGCCAGCAGATATGGCGGGCACAGTCCCCTCTGGCCGAGCCCGACCGGCGTGTGCTGCACTCTCTCCCTGTTGTCCCCGGGGAGCTGTTTGGCGAAGCCACTCAGCAAGCCCTGGATCGGAGTGCCCAGGTCATCTAGGCGTAACAGCAGTTCGCTGGCCCCCGCCAGGCCCACCACCATGGCAATGCTGCCCAGTCCTTCAGGGGGCCCACACCGACTCTGTCTCGGCCACGCACCCGCCAGGAGACCAGACGGGTTGATGACTTTCGCCACCCCACCACCTCCCGGACCCGCGGTGCCGCCCCCTACACCCAGTCCACTCCTTGTCGCCCCCATGGTGACCGACGGGGGCGCTCTGGACGGCGCTGACATCAGCGCGCCGGCGGTCGGCCGCTTTTCCAGCGAACAGCTCCAAAGCTGGAGAGCATTGAGCCCTGGGTGCTGGTGACCCTCACCGAGGGTTACCGCATCCAGTTCTGCCGCCGTCCACCACGTTTCATGGGGTCAAACACCACCGTGAGCCATCCGGGGAAGTCCCTCGTCCCCCGGCAGGAAATCGCCACCCTCCTGGAGAAAGGAGCAGTCTCTCCCGTCGACAGGCAGAGACAGCAAGGTGGGTTCTACTCCAGGTATTTTCTGGTTCCGAAGGACGGCGGTATCCGCCCGATCCTCGACCTGAGGTCCCTCAATTCCCACTTGAGGACCATGAGATTCCGCATGCTGCGTACAGTGGATGTCTTACACCACATCCAGGCGGGCGACTGGTTTGTCACCTTCGACCTGAAAGACGCCTACTTCCATGCTCCCATTGTGCCACACCACAGGCAGTTCCTGCGGTTTGCCTTCGAGGGCCAGGCTTTCGAGTTCAATGTTCTGCCCTTTGGGATATCGCTGGCACCCCGTGTGTTCACCGGGTGTGCGGCAGCGGCATCGGCACTACTTCAGGCAAGGGGTTTGCGTGTCCTGCCCTACCTGGACGACTGGCTTGTCTGTTCACGGTCAGCAGCTCAGGCCCGCACCAACATCGCGACTGTGCTCTCGCATGTCGTAGAGCTGGGGCTCAGGGTGAATTACAAGAAGAGCTCGCTGGTGCCCAGCCGGGAGACGACTTCTTGGGCATGCACCTGGATTCGAGGTCGTTGATGGTAACTCCCTCCCAGACAAGGATCCACAACATCCGCCTACTGCTTGGCCGCTTCGGACGGGGTAGGTCACTCGCCCTGAAGACCTTTCAGCGCCTGCTGGGCATGCTTACGGCAGCCTCCTCTCTGGTCCCGCTGGGACTTCTGGACTTATGCCGCTTCAGAGGTGGTTCAACGGTCTCCACCTCCACCCGGTGCTGCACGGGCGCAGCACATCAACGTGCTGGAGCTACGGGCTGTGTTCCTCGGCCTACAGCACTTCCTCCTAGGCCTGACCGGCAGACACGTTCTGGTGCGGACGGACAACGCTACGGTAGTGTACTACATCAACCACCAGGGAGGCACAAAGTCCCTCCAGTGCTTGGAAGTGGCTGGCCAACTTCTGCGGTGGGCCCATCGACATCTCTTGAGCCTGCGTGCCATGTACTTGCCAGGCACTGCCAACAGGGCAGCAGATCTGCTGTCCCGCCAGGACCCCGATCCCGGGGAATGGAGACTCAACCCAGCGGTGGTTCTCGCCATCTGGGAACGTTTTGGCAGGGCAGAGGTGGACCTCTTTGCCTGCCAGGAGTCGACACACTGCCCTCTGTGGTTCAGCCCCCACGGCCCCAGTCCCCTGGGCCAGGATGCGCTGGCGCATGCTTGGCCGAGGCAACTGCTGTATGCCTCCCCCCCTCTGCTGCTGATCGTGCCAACCCTACACAGGGTTGCGATGGACCACCACGGGCTGCTGCTTGTCGCCCCCCCGGTGGCCGGGCAGAGTGTGGTTCCCAAGTTGCTGCAACTTCTGAACGGCGACCCCTGGTGCCTGCCAGTGAGGACTGACCTGCTATCACAGCTGGGAGGGCAGATCTGGCACCCGGATCCAGCCCGTCTGCAGCTCTGGGTATGGCCGCTGAAGGGCCGGACCCCCTGCGAGGTCCTTGTGAGCCGGCAGTGGTCAATACCATTGCAAGCTCTCGGGCACCCCCCACCAATGCCCTCTATGCCAACAGATGGAGGCTTTTCTCCAACTGGTGCTTAACTCGGGGGGAGGAGCCTACATGCTGCCCCCTGCCGACCATTTGACTGTCCCGCCAGTCTCTGCTTTTGATAAGGGTCTTACCCCTGCCACCATCAAGGTCTATGCAGCTGCCACCTCTGCTCAGCATGCCAGAGTTGGGGGAAGGACCGTGGGGTCCCACGCCTTGGTGGCACGTTTCTTGAAGAGTGCTCTCCGGTTGAGACCCCCCCGACGGAGCCGGGTACCCACATGGGACCTTCATTGGTGCTGCAGGCTCTCTGCGACGCACCGTTCTGAGCCCCTGCTCACGGCAGACATTTCATGGCTCTCCCTGAAGACTGCTTTTCTTCTGGCCATTACATCGACGAGGCGCGTCGGGGAACTACACGCGCTGTCAGTCAGTGGGGAGTGCCTGCAGTGGCACCCCGGCGACAGTGGGGTCACCCTGTGGCCTAACCCCTCTTTCCTCCCAAAGACCCTCTCTGCTACCTTCGTCAACCAGCCCCTTAGCCTTGCGGCGTTCGAGGCGGGCCATGGTGAGAGGTCGGAACTTTTGTGCCCAGTTCGCGCCCTCAGGGTGTACGTGTCGCGTACAGAGGGCTTCCGTAGGAGTGACGCCCTGTTTCTGTGCCACACAGGACCGTCGAGGGGTCTGGCGCTCTCTAAGCAGAGGCTATCCAAGTGGATAGTCGAGGCCATATTACATGCCTACAGGCACAGTGGCTTCCCGATTCCTCCGGCTGCCAGGGCGCACTCTGCACGGGGCGTGGTAGCCTCATGGGCATCACTGAAGGGCGTGCCCCTTTCAGACATATGCAGCGCAGCCTCCTGGGCTTCCAGCTGCACCTTCACCAGGTTTTACCGTCTTAATGTCGTCCCACATAATCCTGTGGCGACGGCTGTCATTCCAGGCCCGTCGCAGCAGCACTGGGTACGGGTAGGCACTCCTCATGACCTGGTTGGTATTAGTCATCCATGTGCTGAAAGCACCGCCTCTGGCGGTCAGTAGAAACGAAATAGAACGAGGGTTATGTATATAACCGCGGTTCTATGAGTTTTGGATGACCGCCAGAGCTTGGCAGTCACTCGGAGTGTACACGAGAAGATTTGCCAAGAGGTCACTTCCTGGGTTTACCGGTCTTTTATGCCGGGGTCACGGGGTGACGTCACCCAGGTCACACGTGACTTTGTTGTTACTATTACTCGACCTGCACGTTCGTGTGATGGATATCCATGTGCTGAAAGCACCGCCTCTGGCGGTCATCCGAAACTCATAGAACCGCGGTTATATACATAACCCTCGTTTTGTATCTCTGGTTTACAAAACGTCAACTGTCTTGGCTTCTGTTGTATCTTACCCAATCACATGCATTTGTGCAAATTATTTCACTGAAGGCAACTCATTGGAGAACAGACTAGCTACAGGGCTACATACATTAGCTCACAGACCTTCATAGATTTTTTTTGTTGATGAATTACCAACATGGCTTGTTAAAGGAGAAGGTTGATGAATTCATTAAATGTTTAAAGAAGAACGTACAGGTAAAATGTGTGTGTATATGGCGCTGAAGGTAGGGGTAATATTGTGAGAAAAATCTCAGAATTTCCAAGGTTAAAGTTGTATATTTACGAGAAAAACTTGGATATTTAAATATTAGCTGGCGTTGAGTGGTATATCAGATATATTCCATTCAACCAGCATGACATTAAACCAGTCAAAGACGAGTAGCTGAATGGAATATATCTGATAGACCACGAAAAAAGCCAGCCAATATTATTATTATTATTATTATTATTATTATCTCGTCTCGTCTTCTTCCGCTTTATCCGGGACCGGGTCGCGGAGGCAACAGTCTAAGCATGGAAGCCCAAACTTCCCTTTCCCCAGACACCTTGGCCAGCTCCTCGGGAAGAACACCGAGGCGTTCCCAGGCCAGGCGAGCGTGTCCTGGGTCTTCCCCGGGGCCTCCTCCCGGGGGGACATGCCTGGAACACCTCCCCAGGGAGGCGTCCAGGAGGCATCCGAAAAAGATGCCCGAGCCACCTCAGCTGGTTCCTCTCGATGTGGAGGAGCAGTGGCTCTACTCCGAGCTCCTCCCAAGTGACTATGCTTCTCACCCTATCTCTAAGGGAGCGCCCAGCCACCCTGCGAAGGAAACTCATTTCGGCCGCTCGTATCCACGATCTTATTATTATTATTATTATTATTATTATGCATTCCTTTCGGGTGTTCAGCACGTCTTTCTCTTTCAAAATTCTGCATTTAATGAAGCAAACCTGGCAGCCATGTTTGTTTACAAATTGTCACAGTCGCTCGCTAGTATGGAAGTTTCATGTTTCCGACGTGCAACGTCATGTTGTCTTTGTTTATGCAATATCGTAAACCATATTCAACGCTCATTCTCCATTGAGTAGAGTGACGTAATACATGTAGGATAAGCGATATGCTAACAACATTGCATGCTATCAAACCAAATGAATGAAACCCGCTACAAGGGAATAAAACACGTTTTTATTCCATCGAAAAAGTGTCTGCAGCTGGTTAGCCGGTACACATGTGATTGTTGTGCTTGGTGGGTGAAACAGGAGATGAATGTATAAACTGTACAGGTTTGTTTATCCATGTCCTTTTTTGGTCTTAGCTGTTTATAAATGTATAATTATTGTGCAGGAGCAGTTTCCCTTTACTGATAGTGTGTGGATTCTTCTCATTCGCCCAAATTTCTGTTACTTTGAAACGACTGAGCCGAGAGTTATAGGAAATGCAGTCTTTCATTCTCGATCACGCAATATAAAAGAATAAAGTGCTAAGAGATTTTCAGCTACATTACTCAGAATGCACTGCAGCCAGGAAACGTGTGATTATTGTCTCAGAAAGTGTCCAAGATTTTTTTATTGGTAAATTTGTGACTTTTTAATCTTGAAATTTCAGAGGGTTTTTTTTTTTTGCTTAAA